>NC_057799.1:363496835-363785007 GCF_018294505.1 Triticum aestivum
GACGTCCGTTCCGTTGCTTCTCTTCTCGCTCTCATTTGCGCAAGTTAGCCACCATATATGCTTTTGCCGCTGCAGCTCCACCTCTTTGCACCTCCCTTTCCTATAAGCTTAAATAGTCTTGATCTCGCGGGTGTGAGATTGCTGAGTCCCCGTGACTCACAGATTCTACCAAAACAGTTGCAGGTGCCGACGATGCCAGTGCAGATGATGGCGTCGATCTCAAGTGGGAGTTCGACGAGGAACGTGGTCGTTACTATGTGTCTTTTCCTGATGATCAGTAGTGGAGCCCAGTTGGGACGATCGGGGATCTAGCATTTGGGGTTGTCTTATTTTCATCTGGATTTTGACCGTAGTCGGTCTATATGATTGTATTTTGTATGATGTATGATGATATTTATGTATTGTGTGAAGTGGCGATTGTAAGCCAACTCTTTATCCCATTCTTGTTCATTACATGGGATTGTGAAGATGACCCTTCTTGCGACAAAACCACTATGTGGTTATGCCTCTAAGTCGTGCCTCGACACGTGGGAGATATAGCCGCGTCGTGGGCGTTACAGCAGCGGTGTCTTCGTCTGTGGAGTCGGTTTCCACACCGGCGTCTTCGCCGGGGTACTTCCTCCCCTCTTCAGCTCGAGCACATATATCGGCCAGAACATAGAGTTCGGCCACATCCTTGACCTTGATCATCGCGAACTCTTCACGCATGTTGCGGTTGCGCATGTTCTGATGGAACGCGCTAATGACAGCAGCGGGATGAACATCTGGGATGTTGTACTGCACCCAGCTGAACCTCTGTATGTACTTGTGCAGGTTTTCACCTTCTTTCTGGGGGATGATATGCAAATCGCTTGTCTGGCCATGAGCTTGGTGGCCTCCAGTGAAGGCACCAACAAACTCATGACACAAATCCGACCAACTAGAAATGGAATCCACTAGAAAGTGCATCAACCACGACATGACGTTGGGTTCGAGTGCCAAAGGGAAGTAATTGGCAAGCACCTTGTCGTCGCGAGCTCCAGCAGCTTGCATCGCGATGGTGTAGATGCTGAGGAACTCCGACGGGTGGGTCTTGCCATTGTACTTCTCGCCAACATTGGGCTTGAATGTGCGATGGGAGGGCCACTGGAACTTCCGCAGCTCTTGTGTAAAGGCTGGACAACCCACCTCGTAAGGCAGGTTGCCGGGGACCCCGGCGCCGGGTGGTCCATAGTAGGCCTCGCATGCCGATCTGACTGATGGCGCGTCTCCCGTCGTCGTTTGATGGTATTTCGAGCATCTTCCTGGGCCCGTTCCCGAAGGACTTGACGTTGGTTGCAGTGGGTTCGCGGGTTAGATGACGCGGTGGAAACGTTGTCATCGACGTCGGACCGACGGGCCGGTGGCTGCTGTCGCGGCAGCGGGGGGAGGAGGGGAGAGTGCACCATGGTCGCAGCATCTCTGGTCCCCCCACCGCCGGCATGCACCGGCTCGGCAGGACGACGGTGTGAGGGCCCCGTTGGGAGCGACTCATCTTTGTTGGCGAAGCTGACAAGGCTTCGGATGGTGGCCCTCCACTCGTCGAGCTTCTCCGCGGCGGGGGAAAGTCGAGGACCAGCTGCACGCGCGCCAGTGCTTCCACCGACGTAGGCGGCGGCAGCTGCGTAGACCGTGACTCGCTCCGACTTCTAACCGGGTTAGAAGGGGCTCTGTCACGGTCTCGCGGTCGGACGCCGCCTACACCGGCGTCCGAGCGCGCACGCCAGCCTGGTTCGTCCTGCGAGAGGCGCACAAGGCTCTTTCCGCGGCGGTGCCCGGGGGCTCTGACATCGTGGTGTTGCTCATCGCACGCGGCCTGGGGAGGGTGCGGCGCGGGTGCCAGCTGGGGTGCCGTAGAGGCTGCCGCGCCGCCCGTGGGTAGCACCGCCCCGCCCCCGGACCCAGCGGCGTGTGGCTAATCGTCTCGGATTCGGACACCGCCGCTCGCCTGGCTCCGATCGCCAGAATGTCGTGGATGCTCGCGGGCCACGTCCTCGGCCCCATCTGTGGCCACCCCGGCCGCCTGCTCGCGCAGGCGCGGACGGGCCAGCCCCGAACGATCCGATTGCTGTGATCCCCTTTCTCTTGGGGGCCATGGTGATGATGAAGTCGGTGTGCTAACCTTCAAACCGGATTTTCACAGCTTGCGCCCCCTACCTGGCGCGCCAAAGATGTCGGGGGAAACAACACCTACGGGATCACAAAGAATCCCTTTTGTTACGGTTGGCGGGCGCGGGGCTGTGGAAAGAGGGGGTTTGAGGGATCATTACGGGTGGTTTATCCAAGTTCGGGCCCCAAGTGATGCGTAATACCCTACTCCTGCTGGTTTATGTTTATCTGGTGTTCCTGGACTATGTACAAAGCGTGCAGGGTCCAAAAAGTCTGAATCCTTCCTCAGTACGCCGCGGGCCTCCTTTTTTAGTCAAAAGGGGCTGCCACAGTGGCACAGAGGAGGTGGAAAGTTGTACAGTAGTCGAGTCTATCTCCTGGCACCGTAGGACAAACGCATTTAATGCGCTGCCGACGTGCCCTTCTTGCTTTATCAGGGATGGCAAGGAAGCTCGTCCCAGCTGTCGCCGCCTCGCTTGGCTTCGACGTGCGTCCGAGCTGACGAGCCGTGTAGTGGCACGCTAGCTGGCTGGCTGTTGAGTTAGTGCGGTGGCAGAGTCTTCACGAAGATCTGCATGCCACCACGCAGGTTCTTGCTGAGTTGGCCTAGAGGCCGCACGTTGCCACGCAGGTGTTCGCCTAGTTGGTGGGCTGGCAGCTGTGTGGGAATGGCGGTGAAGTCTTGGCAGGTGTGGGCCTGGCTGTGGCCCTGCGGTGTCTTCGGCAAGGGTCTTGCCGCGGTGTCATGGGCGTCCCTGGCAAGGGTCTTGCCGAGGGGTCTTGTGAGTATCCTCGGCAAGGATCTTGCCGAGGATCTTCGTCTTCTGATTCTCATCTAGTCTTGTATGTTCTTGGTCTTCACAAAGATCTGCATGCCACCACGAAGGCGCCTCCCGAGCTTTGATTCCAATGTGGTTGAGGACGTCGGAACTCTTAGGCTCAAGGGTGGCAGCTCGGCTGGCGTTGGGTAAGTTGCCCCAGCAAGGTTCTTGCCAGGGCTGTGGAGGCCGCCCCGGCAAGGGTCTTGTCAGGGGAGTTTACCTCGCCCTTCTGCGCTTCGTGTCTCTGGCTTTGAGCGTAGCTCTGGTAGCCTTGCGACTTTGCTCCCTTCTTCTGCCCCGTGCACAAGTAAAGGGGTACAAAATAGGACCCCTACTTTTGTACACCGACAACTGGTTTAAGGGTTTTTGGATGCACAAGTAGAGATCATACTTAGTGCAAAAATGAAGGCTAGCAAAAGATTGAGAAGCGACCAACCAAGAAACAGATAATCTCATAGGCAAGCATTAAGCATAAATAACACCAAATAATGCACCACAAGTAGGATATAATTTCATTGCATGATGATACGTCTCCAACGTATCTATAATTTATGAAGTATTCATGCCATGTTTACAATTATTTTATATGGTTTTGGTATGTTTTGCATGGAACTAACCGGGACTGACGATGTTTTCAGCAGAACTACCGTGGTGTTGTTTTTTGTGCAGAAATGAAAGTTTTCCAAATGATCTGAAACTTTTTGACGATTTTTTGGAACAAAAGGAACCCTCAAAGAATCGTGGAAGGACCAGAAGGCGAAGCAGTAGGGCACAAGACACCGGGGCGCACCTGGGCCCTTGCCCGTGCCCCGGTGGGTTGTGTTCACCTCGAGGCCCATCTTCGCGTGAAACCGACGCCAAAATATCCTATAAATACAGAAACCATCAGAAATAACCCTAGATCAGAAGTTCCGCCGCCGCAAGGCTCTGTAGCCACCGAAAACAAATCTAGACCCCGTTCCGGCACGCTGCCGGAGGGGGAATCATCTCCGGTGGCCATCTTCATCATCCCGGCGGCCACCACGATGAGGAGGAAGTAGTCCACCCTCAGGGCTGAGGGTTTGTACCAGTAGCTATGTCTTTAATCACTCTCTCTCTCTCTCTCTCTCTCTCGCTCGCTCTCTCTCTCTTGTGTTCTTGAGATGTCACGATCTTGATGTATCGCGGGCTTTGTTAATATAGTCGGATCAGATGGTGTTTTCCCTTCTCTATCTTGTGATGAATTGAGTTTTCCCTTTGAGATTTTGTTGTTATTGGATTGAATACTTTTATGTATTTGAGAAGACTTGATAAATATCTTGCAATTGAATACTCGTGGTAACAATGGGGTATCGTATTGATTCAGTTGATATATGTTTTGGCACTCAACTTGCAGATTCCCGAGGTGACATTGGGGTAACCTATGCATAGGGGTTGATGCACGTTCTTGTCTTTGTTTCTCCGGTAGAAATCTTGGGGCAATCTTTGAAGTTCTTAGTGTTGGATTGAGTATTATGTATATGAATTTTCTTTGGTGTTATTTTAGTACGAACTCTAGGATAGATCGAACGGAAAGAATAGCTTTGTGTTATTTTAGTGCGGACTCTTAAATAGATCGAATGGAAAGAATAACTTTGAGGTGGTTTCGTACCCTACAAACAATTTATTCTTATGTTCTCCGCTAGATAGGAACTTTGGAGTGATTCTTCATCGCACTTTGAGGAATTGTTATATGATCCAATTATATTAGCATTGTTGAGAGATTACACTAGTGAAAGTACAGACCCTAGGCCTCATTTTCAAGCATTGAAATACCGTTTTTGTGCCCGTTTACTATTTGCTACCTTGCTGTTTTTATTTATTCAGATTATAAAAATATATTTCTACCATCCATATTACACTTGTATCACCATCTCTTCCCCGAGCTAGTGCACCTATACAAATTGCCATTGTATTGGGTGTGTTGGGGACACAAGAGATTTCTTGTATTTGATTGCAGGATCGTTTGAGAGAGACCATCTTCATCCTACACCTCCCACGGATTGATAAACCTTAGATCATACACTTGAGGGAAAATTGCTACTGTCCTACAAAACTCTGCGCTTGGAGGCCCAACACGTGTCCACAAGAATAAAGTTGCGTAGTAGACATCAAGCTCTTTTTTGGCGCCGTTGCCGGGGAGGTGAGTTCTTGAAGGTATATCTTTAGATCTTGCAACTGAATTTTTTAGTTTCTTGTTTTATCACTAGTTTGGTTTATAAGAAAACTACAAAAAATGGAATTGAGGTTGCATCATATTATTCATCTTTATAATGTATTTCGTGAAAATGATGAAAAGGAAAACTGTGCTCAATTGATAGAAGAAGAATTCAATAGAATGTTTGGTGTAAATGATGAGCATGATTGCAATGTTGTTGGTATGAATTATTTGAATATCCATGATGCTAATGATATGCAAAGCCATAAGCTTGGGGATGCTATATTTGATGAAGATGATATTTTTAGTCCCCCAAGTTTTGATGAGAAAATTTATTATGATTATTGCACACCTCCTATTTATGATGATTATATTGATGAATGTGGATTTGGAGAGGTCATGACTTTATTTAATGATGATTCCACTATGTTGGAAGAAGTCACAATTGATTATGACAACAAAGTTCGCATTTATGATGATTATGGTGATGACATGTATGCTATAAAGAATATTGATAACCATGAAACTTGTCATCGTGATTTTAATTTTCAATCCCATGATAGTTATTTTGTTGAGTTTGCTCCCACTACTATTCATGAGAATAATTTTTCTTATGTGGAGTAATAAAATTTCTATGCTTGTGAATCATGAAAGGAATGCTTTATGTGATAGCTATATTGTTGAATTCATTCATGATGCTACTGAAAATTATTATGAGAGGTCAACATATGCTTTTAAATATTGCAATAATATCAAGTTTCCTCTCTATGTGTTGAAAATTTTGAAGTTATGCTTGTTTTGCCTTCCTATGCTAGTTGATTCTTGTTCCCATAAGTTGTTTCCTCACAAAATCCCTATGCATAGGAATTGGGTTAGACTTAAATGTGCTAGCCATATGCTTCATGATGCTCTCTTTGTGTTTCCATTCTTATCTTTTATGCGAGCATCATTGAAATCATCATGTCCAGCTAAAAGGCATTAAAGAAAATCGCTTGTTGGGAGACAACCCAACACTTTTACCTACTGTTTTTATGTGTTCACATGATTATGCTACTGTAGTAATCATGGTTTATTGCTTTTGTTTCAATAAAGTGCCAAGTAAAGCCTTTGGGATCATGTTGGGTGATAGTTGATTTGATCTTGCTGAAAAATAGAAACTTTTGTGCTCACGAATATAATTCTCATTTTTAACAGAAGAGTGCTTTGGAGTTGAATATTTTTGCATAAGATTAATATACAAATTTCTCACGTGATCATAATTTTTTCATAATTTTTGGGGTAGCAGAAGTATGGTAGTTATCCAGATTACTACAGACTGTTCTGTTTTTTGATAGATTCTGTTTTCAATGCATACTTTGCTTGTTTTCTAGTTTCCATGGATTATATTGCTCACCATAAATTGTGGAAATGATATACTATAGTAGGCATTGTGTGGAAACAATTATGATTCTTGTCTTTGACAGTACCAAAGTGAAATACTTTGCTATTTATCATACTAACCTATCTCACAAAGTTCCGTTAAGTTTTGTGTGATTGAAGTTTTCTAGTTTTGGGTGAGATTTTGATATGAGGAGAATAAGGAGTAACAATACCCTAAGCTTGGGGATGCCCCGGCAGGCATCCCCTCTTTCGTCTCCAACATTATCGGTAACCTCACTTGGAGCTATGTTTTCATTCGTCACATGATATGTGTTTTGCTTGGAGCGTCAATTTATTTTATTAGGATTTGCTTTCTGTTATTTAGAATAATGTTTTGCATCTTTCTTTTCAATAAAAATATCAATTATAGCTTTTGTCATGCTTATTTTGCAATTCTACATGTTGCTATTTCAAAACAGAAAGTTTATCGATGTTGCAAAAATTCCTTAGAAAAGTCAGAATGTGATAAAATGTTGAAACTTTTTGAAAAATAAGATCGGATAAATTTTCTACAGTGTGGAAATTTTTCATAATGTTTGGAGTTGAATAAGTATTGATACTCTTGCATTCTTTACAGATTGTACTGTTTTGGCAGAATGCTTTTATGTTTGCATTGTTTGCATATGTTTGCTAGTTTAATGATTCTATTTGAGGATAGGAGTATTAAATATGTAGAGGCATTTAGTATGCAATGTTGAATAATAATTTTAGTGATTTGCTACAGTAGAGAATGATAAAGTTTTTGCATTGGTTTATACTAACTTATCTCACGAGTTCTTGTTGAGTTTTGTGTGGATGAAGCTTTTTGAGATTAAGGGAAACCGGATATAAAATGAATTAAGGACACACAAAAGCTCAAGCTTGGGGATGCCCAAGGCATACAAAGATAATATTTTAAGAAGTCTCAAGCATCTAAGCTTGGGGATGCCCCGGTAGGCATCCCACCTTTCTTCACCAAAAATTATCGGTTAGTATCGGTTGATCCTAAGTTTTTGCTTCTTCACATGATGTGTGCTATCCTTGAAATGTCATTTTATTTTCATTTTTCCTGCTGTTTTAATAAAATACTTAGATCTGAAAGTTTTTAAATAAAATAGAGTCCTCAAATAGTTGCCAGGGAGGCTAAGTAAGCGGCACTCACATCCCGTCAACGAAGCTCTTTTCTATGGAATTGCTCTAGTGCTTCACTTATATTTTTTTTAGCACGGTGTGCTTTAGTATTTTTGAAGAAATTCTCTCTTGCTTCACTTAAATTAATTTGAGAGAAAGAAATATTATGCTCATGATCTTCACTTATATTTTTTTGAGCTTGTCAAAAGCAACACATGAAAATTAGTTCCAAAGTGATAGATATCCAAGAAGGATATAATAAAAACTTTCATGAAGATCATTGGACAAAATAAACTTGATTCCTTGTAATTGTTTTGAGATATGATGATGTGACATGTGAGTCATGTTGACTATAAATTATTCTTTAGTAAGAATATTGGTGTTAAGTTTTGTGATTTCCTATGCAAGCACAAAAGTCAATAGTTATGCAATGAAATTACATCCTACTTGTGGTGCATTATTCGATGTTAATTATGCTCAATGCTCGCTTATGAGATTATTCATTTCTTGGTTGGTCGCTTCTCAATCTTTTGCTAGCCTTCATTTTGCACTAAGTATGATCACTACTTGTGCATCCAAAATCCTTTAAACCAATTTTGCCACATGAGTCCACTATACCTACGTATATGCGGTATTCTTTTGCCGTTCTAAGCAAATTTGTATGTGCCATCTGTAATTTTCAAAATAAATTTCACTTTTGTGTGCTCGTACCCCTCGCGAGGCGGTGAGGGGTGGACAATATTTTCCATGCTAGATGTGTTATTCTCACGATGAGTGTTTATTCACTTGTCATTGCACGAGAGTAAGGCAAAGGTATTAGGGATGCCCAGTCCTGAAATGAAAAATGAATTTACTTTATGTTGTCAAATAATAAATTCCTTGGAAAGTGTTGGTATGGAGGGCACCCGTGGATACGGTTAGCCATGGAAAGTGGAAGTACGGTGGAAAAAGGAATAAACTTTATTTTCTGTTTGGGAACCGCCTATAATATATCTAGCATGGAAAGTGTTGGGAGCTCTAAGTCGTTTTCGTTGGTGGGAAACGTATGCCTCTCAAAATGTTTTTTATCTCTCAATTTTTGCTTTGAGCTCTGGCACCTCTACAAATCCCTACTTCCCTCTGTGAATGGCCTTTCTTTTACTTTATGCAATTTTTATTTCAAATTTGAGTCTCCATCTTCTCTTATAAAGCACCAACTAGGAGGCACTATGATAGTACTTGAGCATTGGGTGTAGCTAATATGCGAGTGTGTTTCATGAATGGATAATGATTGAGCATGATGGGCCAGGGATAACTTATTTTAGTGTTGATATTTTGAAAGACATGGTTGCTTGTTGGTATGCTTGAGTATTAAATGCCTCATGTCAAAACTAGACTATATTGCATTGAACCATATAAAAGTCCAAATGTCCATGCTCAAAAGAAAAGAATACGTGATGAATATGATAGGTAGCTTTCCACAACAAATATTCCATTTTCAATTGCTAATTTATCATGATAAGTTTTATGAGGAAGAGTTGTTGTTATGATGCTAGGAAAAGTGATTGAAATTATCATTGATCAAACTTGTGCACTTTGCTAGCATTCACACTTCATAAATTATTTCTTTTATCATTTACCTACTCAAGGACGAGTAGGAATTAAGCTTGGGGATGCTGATACGTCTCCAACGTATCTATAATTTATGAAGTAATCATGCCATGTTCACAACAATTTTATATGGTTTTGGTATGATTTGCATGGAACTAACCCAGACTGACGATGTTTTCAGCAGAACTACTGGGGTGTTGTTTTTTGTGCAGAAATGAAAGTTCTCCAAATGAGCTGAAACTTCTTGACGATTTTTTGGAACAAAAGAGACCCCCGAAGAATCGTGGAAGGACCAGAAGGTGAAGGAGTAGGGAACAAGACACCGGGGCGCGCCTGGGCCCTTGCCCGTGCCCCGGTGGGTTGTGCTCACCTCGAGGCCCGTCTTCACGTGAAACCGACGCCAAAAATCCTATAATTAGAGAAACCATCAGAAATAACCCTAGATCAGAACTTCCGCCGCCGCAAGGCTCTGTAGCCACCGAAAACCAATCTAGACCCCATTCCGTCACCCTACCGGAGGGGGAATCATCTTCGGTGGCCATCTTCATCATCCCGGTGGCCACCACGATGAGGAGGAAGTAGTCCACCCTCGGGACCGAGGGTTTGGACCAGTAGCTATGTGTTTAATCTCTCTCTCTCTCGTGTTCTTGAGATGTCACGATCTTGATGTATCGCGGGCTTTGTTAATATAGTCGGATCATATGGTGTTTTCCCTTCTCTATCTTGTGATGAATTGAGTTTTCCCTTTGAGATTTCGTTGTTATTGGATTGAATACTTTTATGGATTTGAGAACACTTGATATATGTCATGCAATCGAATACCCGTGGTGAGTATGGGGTATCGTATTGATTCAGTTGATATATGTTTTGGCACTCAACTCGCAGAGTCCCGAGGTGACATTGGGGTAATCTATGCATAGGGGTTGATGCACGTTCTTGTCTTTGTTTCTCCGGTAGAAATCTTGGGGCTCTCTTTGAAGTTCTTTTGTGTTGGATTGAGTATTATGAATAAGAATTTGCTTTGGTGTTATTTTAGTACGAACTCTAGGATAGATCAAACGGAAAGAATAGCTTTGTGTTATTTTAGTGAGGACTCTTGAATAGATCGAATGCAAAGAATAGCTTTGAGGTAGTTTCGTACCCTACAAACAATTTATTCTTATGTTCTCTGCTAGATAGGAACTTTGGAGTGATTCTTCATCGCACTTTGAGGGATTGTTATATGATCCAATTATATTAGCATTGTTGAGAGATTGCACTAGTGAAAGTACGGACCCTAGGCCTCATTTTCAAGCATTGAAATACCGTTTTTGTGCCCGTTTACTATTTGCTACCTTGCTGTTTTTATTTATTCAGATTATAAAAATATATTTCTACCATCTATATTACACTTGTATCACCATCTCTTCGCCGAACTAGTGCACCTATTCAAATTGCCATTGTATTATGTGTGTTGGGGACACAAGAGATTTCTTGTATTTTATTGCAGGGTCGTTTGAGAGAGACCATCTTCATCCTACACCTCCCACAGATTGATAAAACCTTAGGTCATCCACTTGAGGGAAAATTGCTACTGTTCTACAAAACTCTGCGCTTGGAGGCCCAACACGTGTCCACAAGAAAAAAGTTGCGTAGTAGACATCACATGACTATTGACTTTCGTACTTGCATAGGGAATCACAAACCTTAACACCAATATTCTTACTAAAGCATAATTACTCACCAACATAACTCACATATCACATCATCATATCTTAAAACTATTACTAAGAATCAAGTTTATTTTGTCCAATGATCTTCATGAAAGTTTTTATTATATCCTTCTTGGATATCTATCACTTTGGGACTAATTTTCATGTGTTGCTTTTCATAAGCTCAAATAAATATAAGTGAAGATCATAGCATAAAATTTTCTTTCTCTCAAATTAATTTAAGTGAAGCAAGAGATAATTTCTTGAAAATTTTGCTAACTCCCAAATAAATCTAAGTGAAGCAAGAGAGCATTTCTTCAAAAATACTAAAGCACACTGTGCTCAAAAAGATATAAGTGAAGCACTAGAGCAAGTCCATTGCTCATAAAAATTTAAGTGAAGCACAGAGAGCAATTCTAACAAGTCATGAAATAATTTTGGGTCTCTCAAATAGGTGTGTCCAGCAAGGATTGATGACTTAAAACACAAAATAAAACAAGCAAAGACTCATATCCACTACTAGGAAAACGCTTATACACAGCAGCATAGTAGTACCGCGGGAAAGAAGTAAACGCTGCTGCTATTTAGCAGTAGCGCTTTTCCAGGAAAGCGCTACTAGTAACCCCATAGTAGTAGCGCTGTGGAGCAGAAAAGCGCTACTACTATGTGGGACCAGACCAGGCCACCGACTGTTCTCGTAGTTGTAGCGGCGTACAGAAAAAAGCGCTACTACTAACAGTTTAGTAGCAGCGCTCTGTTTTTATGCGCCGCTACTGCTAGTGTGCCCTCCTTAGTAGTAGCGCTTTTCCTGGAAAGCGCTACTACTAAGTCCAATAGTAGCAGCGCTTTTTGCAAAGCAGCGCTACTGCTAGTTGCGACTGGTGCCACCTTTTCCAGCCCCTTCCCCCCCTCTCCCCCACTTTGCCCTCTCTCCCCTCCTTTCCCCTCTCCCCTCACCACTCTACCTCCACCATTGTTTCTCTTCTTCTCTCTTCCTCCTACCTCTCTTCTCTCCTGATTAATGGCACCCTCCTCCATAAATGGCCTCTCTCTTTCTCCTACACCTCTCTTCTCTCCCCCATTAATGCCCCCATCCACCATAACCCCTCTCCATTAGTTAGCTAGCTAGATTCACCTCTCCTCCCCAACAACTAGATCTAGCTAGCTATTTAGCCAACCACCCTCCTCCACATCATTTAATTAACCACGTGCTCTCGGTCTCTCTCGAGATATATATATATATATATATATATAGGTGTGTAAAAAGTTGTTCATTTCAAGAAGAATATGTGTGTGAATGAGAATATGTGTGTTTGGGATAAATATATGTGGAGAGATTTGTGCTAGTGACATGCCCTCAAGTTGCTTATGTTTTGCCGAAGTGTCGATTTATTTCTGTTTTGGTGAATTTCGAGCAAACTCATATGTCCTATTTTTAGGCAAGGTCATGCCAAAATTTTATATATATGACTTTGAAGCATGCATTATTTATTTCATAACCCTTTTGCTTGTTATACCGTGCAGTCGGTCATGAAGGTGAGTGGATGGAAGGTGGAGCGGTATATGCAATCCGTGGTGATGGACATGTATGCAAATAATCGGACTAGGATTAGATGTCCGTGTGCAAGATGCAAGGAAGGAGTCCTTTTGGACCCTTTTGATCGTGGCACTTTGAAGGCGCACCTGCTGATGAATGGTTTCATGGATGGCTATACTCAGTGGATAAGTGAAGAAGATCATGATGATGAGGACGTCCACATGGCAGGGAATAACGACATGGGGCTAGACGAAGAGATGACCGATCGACAACAAGACGATGGCGCCGGACATGTCGGCGGGGAAGAGTCCAGAAATAAGGACGGCGGCGGAGAAGATTCCGGACATGGAGAAGTAGAGTTCGGACATGGCGGAGAAGAGGCGGCGGTCACGCCGCAGTCTTCGACGCTACTAAGTGCGGTCGTGCATGACCCTCATGTTCGACACCTCCTTCGCAAGAGTACGACTAGCGAGAGAGCTGCTTCTAGAGAGGAGGCCAAGCTGGCGAAACTTGAAGTAGATCGAGGACTCCATTGTATGACGGTTGCGATCCCGAGGTGACCCGCTTGAGTTTCACGCTCGAACTTCTAAAGACGAAGGCCAAAAACAAATGGACAGACAAAAGCCAGCATTTGAAGTTTCCACATAATAAAGTTCTTCCCGCGGGGAACCTGTGTCCTACTAGTGTCGAGGAGGCCAAGAAAATCATTTGCCCTTTTGATTTGCCACACATTAGGTACCACGCATGCATTAACGATTGCAACATTTATCAGGGGGAGCACGCGGGGAAAACAAGTTGTCCAGTGTGCAATGCTTCTCGATACAAGAAGGCAGGAAAGAAAGCTCCTTAGAAAGTTGTATGGTACTTTCCGATCACTCCCCGTCTGAAGCGGTATTTCGTATATCCTAAGGAAGCAAAGCTCATGCGCTGGCACGCGGAGAGGAAGAAGCCCGACGATGGAGATGATCCGAGGCTGAGACACCTCGTAGATGGTAGCCAGTGGAGAGAATTCAACGCCGTATATGGATTTGCTACAGAAGATCCAAGGAACATCGTGCTTGCTGCGAGTACCGATGGCATGAATCCGTTTGGAAACCAGAACACCAACCACAGCACATGGCCCGTATTTGTATGGATGTACAACCTCCCCCCATGGAAGTGTATGAAGACAACGTACATACACATGAGCATGCTGATTCAAGGGCCGAAACAACCGGGAAATAGTATTAACCTATATATGGGGCTTCTGCAAGAGGAGCTAGACACGTTATGGAAAACACCGGCATGGACATGGGATGCCAGCAATGGAGAATATTTCCATATGAGAGTCGTGCTGATGACGATAGTGCACGACTATCTCGGTTACGGGTACACCTCAGGCCAGGTGTGCCACGGATACTGCGGATGCATGAGGTGCATGGATGATACAACGTCTCAGCAGCTTACGTCAACGAAAGATGGTGGGTCCGTGAAAATCGTGTACATGGGGCATCGTAAATGGCTCGAGAAGGATGACCCGTGGAGAAAGCGTGGAGATCTATTCAATGGGTTGGCTGAGCTTCGAGGACCTCCACGTAAGAGGAGCGGCGCCGAAATCGATGAGCTGTAGAGAAACTGGGAACAATGCCCCACGCCGGGAAAGATCAAAAAGGCGCCAGAGCTGCTGCTGAAGGTATGGAAAACGAGGTCTGTTTTCTGGGACTTGGAGTACTGGCCCAATCATGACACACCTCATTGCCTTGATCCAATGCATATCACGAAGAATGTCCTCAAGAGCTTGCTTGGCACACTGATGAACATGCCGGAGAAGACCAAGGATGGGCCGAAGGCAAGGAAAGACTTGGAAGATTTGAAGATCAGGAAAGATCTCCACCGTAAAAAGTTGATGGAGGAGACGGAGACGGAGGAGGGGGAAAGGGGCAGAAAAGTCAACAAGGAGGAGAATTATTGCCCCCCTTCTTGCTACACCTTAAGTGCGAAGGAGATCGATCAATTCATCAAGTGCCTTATGGGAATCAAAGTCAATTCCGGTTACTGTGGGAAGATAAGAAGATTTCTAGACCCCAAGAATAAAAGGTTCAGCAGGATGAAGTCTCATGACTGTCACGTGATGATGACGCAGATACTCCCGGTTGCCATTAGAGGGATAATGGAGAAGCACGTCTGTCACACGCTTATTGGTCTCTACAACTTCTTCGATGTTATATATCGAAAGTCCATAAGTGTGAAGCAGCTCCGAAGGCTACAGGAAGAGATCGTTGTCATACTATGTGAGCTTGAGATGTACTTCCCGCCCGCGTTCTTTGACGTCATGGTGCATCTGTGTGTCCACATCATGGATGACATCATCGACCTTGGGCGGACATTCCTTCACAGCATGATGCCGTTCGAGAGGATGACTGGGGTCATCAAAGGATTCGTTCGTAACATGTCCCGTCTGGAAGGGAGCATTGTCCAGGGGTATCTGACGCATGAGTGTGTCTCCTTTTGCGAGAATTATATAAGCGTCGGAGACCCTGTTGTTGGTTTGCCCGTCAAGAAGCACGATGGGAAGCTCGAAGAAGATGGTCACAACAATGGCCGGAGGGAATTGTACGTGGACTACTCGGATAGACGGAACGACTTTGACAGGGCTAACTTAGTAGTGCTACAACACCTATATGTGGTAGATGATTATGTGGCACAGCACAAAGAAACCATCACAAAGAAGTACCGTGATAAGGGGATGCTCAAGACGGACGACGAAGTTACTGTAGAGCACAATGCCACTTTCTTGCGCTGGCTTAAACAGCAAGTTCTTGAAAATCCCCCGGAAGAGGGCAGTTCGGACGGATTGCTCATACACGCCTTAGCACATGGCCCCGTGCCCAAGCTCGCGACCTATCAGTCCTACGATATCAATGGGTACACGTTCTACACGGAGGCCAAAGACATGGACAGTGATTTCCAGAACTCTGGAGTGACAATTCAATGCGTGACTGACACCAACGGCACAACTGAGAGATTCTATGGAAGGGTCGAAGAGATCTGGGAGCTTGACTATACTGGAATGCACGATGCGACGATGTTCCGTGTCAGATGGGCCAATGACGTCATAAGAGAAAACAAGTATTTCACCACCATGTCTATACCCAACGCGAAGAGCACTCCTTTCAACTTTAACGTCATCGCCAAAAAAGAGCCATGGGTACACGCTAAGCAAGTGACACAATGCTTCTTCTTAAGCGACCCAGCCAATCCAAGCCGTGTTGTTGTGAGCAGATCCAAAAGGAGCATCGTCGGAATGGATGGAGTAGCCAACGAGGAAGACTACGACCAATACGGCAACCCGATGAGGGAAGATGACGATGGCGATGAAGCATACGTGAAAAGAAGAATCAATACTACATTACCTAAGAAAGATCGTAATCCATGGCTCTGGAAAAGTCACAAGGAGGGCCTCAATTACTCGGGAATGAACAAGAAAGGGAAGAAGCTCAATGTGAAACATCGTCGGCGCAGCTGATCAGAAACCTACATCTATATATATGTATCTATTTTGTGTACGCACTTAAGTAACCGTTATCGGTCAACTGATATGTTACCACCACATGCATGGTTCTGGTGATATGCGCGCAGGGGGAGAGGGAGACACCGTCGTCGGGAGAGAAACAAAAAACAAAAACAAAAGGGAGAAAGCAGTACAAAAGAAAAAGGAAAGTAAACAGAAAATAAAAGGAAAATAATAAAAGAAAAAAATTAAAAACTAGAAAAGGAAAATAATAAAAATTGGAATAGCTAGCAGTAGTGCTGGATTGAGAACCAGCACTATAGCTACTATAGCTATAGCGCTTTGTTCTAGAAAAGCGCTACTAGAACCCAGTGCTATAGCTAAGTTAGCTATAGCGCTGGGTTGTAAAGCAGCGCTACTGCTATTTTGAGTTAACCTCAAATTTGGCCAACCGCCAAGTCCCAATTCTCCCCCGGCCACTCTCCCCACACCCTCTTCCCCCCACTCTGTCACCGCCACCGTCGCCCTCGCGCCGTCTGTCGCCCTGCTCGCCCTCGACCGCTGGCCGTCACCCCCTGGCCGCCGTCGACCTCGTCGCCGGCCGTCTCCCGAGCCTGCGCCATCGACCACAACACCGCCCGGCCTCTCCCCTACCCCTGCACCCGCCCTCGACCTCGCCGCCCCTGCACCCGCCCTCGAACTCGCCGGCCCTCACCCCGCGCCTGCCCTCGACGCCGCCGCCCTCTCCACCGCCCCATAAGCCTCTCCCTCTCCACTCCCCTGCCCTCCTCTCTCTCTCTCTGCTCTCTACTCTCTCTCTCTCTCTCTAATTTGGATGTCTGAACCCTAGCTAGGAGATGTAGCAGAGAGAGAGAGGAGATGTATGAACCATATGAACCCTAGTTTAGTGCAATTTTGTTTAGGGCAATTTACTTTAGGAAAATTAGGAAATTTAGCTTAGTGCAATTTAGTTTAGGGCAATTTTGTCTAGGGAAATTTAGTTTAGGGTATATAAGATACCTATAAATTTATAAAAAACAGTAGCAAATTGGTTTTTGTAGGTATAAAAAACAGTAGCTAAAATTTATAAAAAATAGTAGCTAATTAGTTTTTGTAGGTATATAAATTAGCTATAAAAAACAGTAGCAAAAATTTATAAAAAACAGTAGCTAATTAGGGCAGTAGCAAATATAGCTAGGGCCAATTTTTTTAGCAAATGAGCAAATTTAGCTAGGGAAATTTTGTTTAGGGCAAATAAAAACTAGTAGCAAATAAAAACCAGTAGCAAATAAAACCCTAGATGATGTTTTAGGAGCTTATAGCCTATACAATGTTGCTGTTTTTAACACTTGGTTAATTTGCTAAGTCATGGAAATTTGTCATATGATGTTATATGAACTTGTGCCAATTGTCGAAAAATATCTGAGTGGCCTATGTTTTGCCAGAATGTTGATTCATTTCCGTTCCGGCAAATTTCAAGCGCTCCATATGTCCACTTTTTAGCAAAGGTCATGCCAAAAATTTCTGATATTTTCTGCATGACTTGTGCTAGAAACTAGGACATATGGAGTACCCGGAATTTGCCGGAAGGGGAATGAATCAACATTCCGACCAAATATAGGCCCCTTTTTTCTTTTCATTATATCTTTTATTTACAATTGTTGAATAGGAAGCATGTCTATCGACGCCGAAGTCGCGGGTGGTTCTGCTCGCCTCGAAGACCCCATCGAGGCAGCAAATCACTATTTCGATTACCTAGACCAACACCAGATGGGGTTGCATGGTGGCGGCAGTGGCACCAACCCCGACACCGACACTGGCACCGGCCCCGACACCACCCCCGAGACCGGCAACGATGTTGTCATAGCCGGTAAAGCACGGAAGAAGAAGAGGACACAAAGACGAAACAATCTTGGCATCAGACAAATTGTGGTCACGGAGATGCACCCCAAGAAGTTTGAGCCAACGGCGCCGGAGGAAGCGCGCTCGTGCTGGGGCAATCAACTTGGATGCATCCTCAGGGAAACCGCCAACATCAACGACGAGAGGTTGAGGCAGATACCACATATGGAGAACATGCTCCTAAAGAAGTCGCACAATAGGTTCTTGTTCCCCGGCCGCAATGAAAAAGAATATGAAGATCCGTGGAAAGACATCGCCATGACAAAGATAAACGACAAGGCGATGGTGACGTTCACCAACGACTTGTCCTCCTGGAAAGTTCGGGTGAAAAAAGCAATTGCGAAGAATGAACCAAGGTCCAAGATTCATGCTGACAATCCGTCAATAACGGAAGAGGACTTTGTAAAATTCAAGGAGAATTGTTCTAAAGAAGAAGTCAAGGCAAAGTCGGAGAAAATGAAGGCACTCCAGGCCAGGAACACGCCTCCCCACCTCCTCGGAAGCCGTGGTTACGAGGGGAAGAGGGCTGTATGGGCCAAGGAGGATGCCGAACGTGAAAGTCATGGAATCCCAGACCCCTTGGCGGAGTTCACCGACCCGCTGGAGCATGACTGGATCAGGGCCCGATACAAGTGGGACAAAGAAAAAAAGCTCTTTTACATGGACCCGATCACGAGGGACTTCATGAGACTTCTGGTAATTGTTATATTACCACATTATCATATTATAGCTTCCAATCAATTCGACTGCAAGTTTTGTCACATTAGTAAACCATCCACGTTCCTTTTGCAGAAAGAGCAGCACCAAAAGGCATCCAAAAGCGACGAGTCGTCACAGTCGTCGGCGAAGCCCAAGTGGAACACCCCATTCAACCGGGCCCTGAACATACTGAAGAAGGTCCCGGTGGACAAGCCGCCATCCTATGGACGTGTGCACGGCGTCGGAGATGTCGCCTCGAGGAAGACATGCTACCCCGAGGATGTAGAGGAAAGAAGGAAGAGGCGCTCGGTCGTCACTCAGCAGAGCATCGACGAGATGGTCAAGATTGCGGTCGATAAGACCAAAGCTGAGACCAAAGAAGAGTTGCTCGGGGCCATCAATGCAGCGGTCACTAACGCGGTGGTCAGCTTGCTTCCGGCACTATGGGATTTCACGAAGAAAAATCCAAATGCACAGCCGGAGGACTTTCCCCTTCCCAGCTTTGTCGGGAGCAATTCGGTGAACACCAAAGCACCAGCACCTGCTCAAGCAACCGCAAAAGGTCCCGCTCCTGTTCATAGCAGCCCGACCTCCGTCTCTTGCATGGTCGGTGGGCCTTCATCGCTGGCTGAGCTCGACGCCCTCATGGTAATTACGTGTCATACCCTTTTCAGCAGCATGTCTATAGTCTTCCGTTTCAGTTGCCTTTCGGATGTTTGATGTTGCAGACTGATATGTCTCCAACGTATCAATAAATTTTTATTGTTCCATGCTATATTATATTCTGTTTTGGATGTTTAATGGGCTTTATTATACACTTTTATATTATTTTTGGGACTAACCTATTAACCGGAGGCCCAGCCCAAATTGCTGGTTTTTTGCCTATTTCAGTGTATCGCAGAAAAAGAATATCAAACGGAGTCCAAATGGAATGAAACCTTCGGGAACGTGATTTTCGGAACAAACGTGATCCAGAGGACTTGGAGTCTACGTCAAGCAATCAACTAGGAGAGCACGAGGCAGGGGCGCGCCAACCCCCCCCCCCCCCAGGCGCGCCCTCCACCCTCGTGGGGCCCACGTTGCTCCACCGACGTACTTCTTCCTCCTATATATACCTACGTACCCCAAAACCATCAGAGGCATCCACGAAAACCTAATTCCACCGCCGCAACCTTCTGTACCGTGAGATCCCATCTTGGGGCCTTTTCCGGCGTCCTGCCGGAGGCGGCATTGATCATGGAGGGCTTCTACATCAACACCATAGCCTCTCCGATGATGTGTGAGTAGTTTACCTCAGACCTTTGGGTCCATAGTTATTAGCTAGATGGCTTCTTCTCTCTCTTTGGATCTCAATACAAAGTTCTCCACGATTCTCATGGAGATCTATTCGATGTAATCTTCTTTCGCGGTGTGTTTGTCGGTACCGATGAATTGTGGGTTTATGATCAAGTTTATCTATGAACAATATTTGAATCTTCTCTGAATTCTTTTATGTATGATTGGTTATCTTTGCAAGTCTCTTCGAATTATCAGTTTGGTTTGGCCTACTAGATTGATCTTTCTTGCAATGGGAGAAGTGCTTAGCTTTGGGTTCAATCTTGCGGTGTCCTTTCCCAGTGACAACAGGGGCAGCAAGGCACATATTGTATTGTTGCCATCGAGGATAACAAGATGGGGTTTATATCATATTGCATGAGTTTATCCCTCTACATCATGTCATCTTGCTTAAAGCGTTACTCCGTTCTTATGAACTTAATACTCTAGATGCATGCTGGATAGCGGTCGATGTGTAGAGTAATAGTAGTAGATGTAGGCAGGGGTCGGTCTACTTGTCGCGGACGTGATGCCTATATACATGACCATACCTAGATATTATCATAACTATGCTCAATTCTATCAATTGCTCGACAGTAATTTGTTTATGCACCGCAATACTTATGCTATCTTGAGAGAAGCCACTAGTGAAACCTATGGCCCCCGGGTCTATTTTCTATCATATTAATCTCCCGTCAACAAGCTATTTCTGGCGCCGTTTATTTTTCTTTCTTTACTTTTAGTCTTTATCATAAAAAACCAAAAATATTATCTTATCATATCTATTAGATCTCACTCTCGTAAGTGACCGTGAAGGGATTGACAACCCCTTTATCGCGTTGGTTGCGATGTTCTTATTTGTTTGTGTAGGTGCGAGGGACTTGAGCGTGGTCTCCTACTGGATTGATACCTTGGTTCTCAAAACTGAGGGAAATACTTACGCTACTTTACTACATGACCCTTTCCTCTTCAAGGGAAAAACCAACGCAATGCTCAAGAGGTAGCATAGACATGTCTCCTTCGTAGGCCGACGACACCCCGTGCACCCTACTCTATGACATCAAGGGCCAGAAGGTGGCCGTGGGAAAGGCAATGATCGTGAAGCCAAAGGACCGCATGTTCCACAACCGAGAGATGCCCGATGGCGTCTTCAAGGTTAACGTGGCCAGTGTCTTAGCGGGCTTCGAGGATTTGCCTCCTCCGGTACCAGTCGATGACGACGAGACCCCTAAGATGATTGGCGCATGCAAGAGCTGGTTCTTGCCATGGCCCAAGTCTCTTCTTCGTCTCGAGGCTCCCAGTATCACGCCAACGCCACCTTCTCAAGAAGGTATGAACACCACCCCACCTACCACATTACCTACGCTGTCGTGGCGAGTGATAGCGGACGACGCGAGGGAGAGCCTCCATTAGTGCCAGATGATGTAGCCCCCGTTGTTAAAGAAGCAAATGTTGATGATGACATGGAGGATGATGACGATGATGACCCAGACAAGTATTTCAATACCGCCTATGATTATCGAGGATTGATTGCTCAGGACGGCGAAGACTCAGGCTATGAGCGTGGAGATGATGACTTGATGCTGCCTGATTTGCCGGAGCCGGAACGTCCTAAGGCGGAATGCAAAAAGTCTCTCTTCAAGCGATCCTCGAAGGAGACGCCTCCAGATGCCGCCTGTACCCAGCAACCCCCCGACGCCCGTCCACTGATTAGCCCGACGACACTGGGGGTGGTGGTTAGGGAAGGTATGGTGGGCTCACTAGCGCCACCCACCAAGAAGCAAAAGAGGAGACCAGACAAGAAAGGCCCTAAAGGAGCCAGAGCTGCTTCAAGCAGCCAGCCACCTCTGGAGCCCCGGGTGGTAGACAGAATACCTGTCGAAGGTGCGCAGCGCTTCCATGAGGCCGGCCAGCCGATCCTACCTGCGAAAGCGCTAGAGCACATAGTGAACAATGATCTAAGGAGACTCCATGAAGATATGCTAGCCAGAGAGAAAAGCCTTCTGGTCGCGGAAAAACCAGGATGCCCGCTTTACGCGGCTCAGGTGCTGGGTGGGAGGTTGTACGTCGACAGATGGCCCGCGAACAAGTTCATCCTGCGATTTGACTATATCTACGACATGTTCCACATGACCAAGCTGGATTTCCAGTTCATCCGCATGTATGCGCTGTATCTGAACTACCTCATCAGGGTCGAGAACATCAAATATATCTGCGTCGCGGACCCGTTCTATATGCACGAGAGCTTCTTGGCAGTTTGCAAAGAGCACCGTGACTATGCGAGCAAGTACCTTGGCGAATTCATGATCGCTAATAAGGACAAGGAAGTGATTCTCTTGCCTTATCATCCCACGTAAGTCATTCACACATATCCTTTCGTAAGTGTTAATCATTCCTTTGCAAGCATGGAGACTAATTTGAGGTGTACTTAATTTGCGCAGCGGGGGGGCGTTCTCATCGTTTTGTCCCCGGAATACTCCCATGCAATGTACGGGGACTCATCAAAGAACCTTAGGAAAAAGGATTACAAGCACATAAAGAGTGTTCTCGATAGTGACCTGTTAACCTTCAGCCTGTCTGGTGGATATATCAAGGTGAAAAAGTACAGGAAACGCGGGCTGGCTTTCGGTCATAAGACCGACTTCTGCTGCATCCAGCAACCGCACACCAGTATGGCTGATGGATTCTACCTCATGCATCACCTGCTCGAGTACAGAAGGGATAATCAACACCTTCGCATGTCACCTACTACCAACGATGTCGAGATTGTCAGCTGGGCCACAAGCATAGGAAGGACACCGGATCATCAAATCAGAGCTGAGTTTTATCATGTACAGTGTCAACTTTCCCAAGTGATCATGAAGCAGGTCCTCGAACCAACAGGGATGTTCTACCATGGGCCAATCACGCGGGAAGATGTCCGAGCACTGCTACTCGCTCAGCGTCTGGACCTGAAGCCTTTCAAGAAGCTCGGGTGCTTCCTCCCTGACTATGAAGATTGGATCGTCGACATGGAGGACTGATTGTTGATAACAATGTGTCACTACTTTCTTTCTATGGCAAAACTTTGAATTTATGCACGGCGAAACTATGTGATGTAACTAAACCGTGGTCCTGAACTAGCGTAGATCGCTCTAGTTAATTAGTTTGGCTATGAGGAACTTTGTCATTTATGTTTACTATTGTTTGATTGTATTTTACTAATTATGCTTCCTTGTTTTCTTAAGTACATTATGTTGCATATTGTCGGATGTGGGGCTCCGGCAAAACCCTTATGTTTCAAACTCTGGGGTGCGCGTGAAGTTCTTTCCCTCCTACCGATCTACGCCCTAGCTCGCTAAGATCTCGCGGACGAACTCGATGAACTCACAACACGGAAAGACACGAGATTTATACTGGTTCGGGCCACCATTGTGGTGTAATACCCTACTCCAGTATGTGGTGGTGGATTGCCTCTTGGGCTGATGAAGAATAGTACAAGGGGTAGAACAGCCTCCTGAGGTTGAGGTGTTCTTGTGCTCTGTGGACTTGTGGATGAGAACTCGATCCGTCCCCCCTGTGGTGGCTAGCTCTACCT
The DNA here is from genome assembly GCF_018294505.1 of Triticum aestivum. Classification (NCBI taxonomy): domain Eukaryota; kingdom Viridiplantae; phylum Streptophyta; class Magnoliopsida; order Poales; family Poaceae; genus Triticum; species Triticum aestivum. The sequence goes on from NC_057799.1 coordinate 363,520,289, forward strand.
ATTTAAGCCCTGGTCCTCTCCCCAAATATTGAGCGGGAAGGGATCCAACAACGGCGGGCAAATTTGAAAGCGGAAAGCTAGTACACGCTATCCTGACAAAAGCGGTCTTCGCCTGCAAAAGGCTCTGGTGGTGACGCCGTCTTGGGCTACATGGTGACCTCCGTCTTGCCGTCCTGCTGGTCTTGGTCTCGTTGCATCGATATGGCAACCTTTGCCTGATGCCTCGGTACTCCGCGCCTGCGCCTGCCTCCTTAGCACCAAAGAGGAAACAAGGACGTTGCGATCTCTGGCGCCCACCTGGTGCCGGTCGTCATGGCTCACGTCACGAGAGCCTCGTGAGGTTTGCCCCGCCTTGATATCTCCGCTCCTCGCGAGCCTGCCTGGAGAGGTCGCTCCTGAGGAGGTCTTGCGTCATCTGCCTCGCAAGGCTTGGCCCCTCGCGAGGGTCTTGAATGCTTTGTTGGTGAAGATGGGCCGTACAGCCCCGCTAGCATAGCCACGCCGCGGGCCGCAGGCAGGCAAGTCTGGGGACCCCCGTTCCCAGAACGCCGACAGTAGCCACCGGGCCCAAGGTGCTCGGGCTTGGCTTCGCGGTGAAGCCAAGGGTCAAGTACGGAGCGCCGCGGGCCCCCAAAGCCTGCGGCCTCGGTCGACGCGCGGTGGTTGATTGGACGTGGGTGTCTCCACTTCCCCACGCTGCCTCGGCAACTGCCCGACTTGACAAGTCCCTGCGACATGAGAGAAAACCATCATTACCTGTGATCGTGCGGGGCACCGGTTGGCCTTTTCCGCTATAAATGGGAAAGGGGGCGGAGCCCACGTCGCCCATCTCTTCCTTGCTTCTCTGCTTGCAACAATGGCACCCATCCGAAGGTTCTCCGCTAAAGAGAAAGGAAAGCCCCCCCTAATGATCCGGGGCCACTCCCGCCGAAGAAGAGTTCGGTCCATCATCGTGACGAGGCGGCGATGCAGGTGGTGACGAGGCCTTGGTGCGAGCGGCCTCCTCCAGGGTACCCGCTTCCCTTGTACGCCCGAGCCGAGGGCTCAGGAGGGCGGAGCGTCGTGCGGCGACGTCTGCGCCGCGCCCGTGGTCGCCGCGCGATGTTGATGCGTGCCGTTGCTCCTAGAATCCACGCCACAGATTCCTCACGCGAGCTTGTGCTATGGGCGCCGATGCCCCCGAGTTCCTGGATCCGCTTCCCGCGGTTCTTCTCTGACGTGATGCCGCCGAGGGGGCCTCTCGAGCTCTGGCTGCAGCATGCCAACTGCGATGCTCCGGCGACCGGAGCAGAGGTCGAAGCGGTCCCCACCAGCAAGATCTTCATGACCTGCGGCTGGGCCGAGGTTGCACGGGTCTACCGTGCGGAAGGCGCCCTCGCAATCCATATTGAGTTCGACGGCGCCTCCACGCTCTTCTTCAAGGTCTTCGACGCGGAGGGCCGCCGCCTGGAGTGTTGCCCTGGAGGGGAGCGCCAGGATGACGCACGCTCCGCTCGTGGCTACTCCAGAAGCAGCAGCCCCTGGGAGTCTAGCGACTCTCCTGAGCTCTACGAGACTCCCGAGACGAGCGACAATAGCTACGTGCCCCCAAGCTCCTGCCGGGCTCAGAGCAGAGCCGCGGAGCCCAACCGCCGCCGTCGCTGATCTGGATGGGGTTGGCGCCAGCCTCCCGTGGCCCACTGTTGATGATGGCATCCGCCACGGGAGGGTGTAGATAGGATTCCTCTTAGTTCTTGCTTTTGTTTCCTGCGAAGAATCATGAGGTACCCCATGGGGGTGTATAAGGATCTGTAGTGCCTTTTGTGTATATATTCCCTGTTATGAAAATTTGCGAACGCATGTCCTGTTCGGGCTCGGTCTCCCCTTTCCAACCTCGCAATAGCTTGTTGCTTTATGCTGACAGGTCCTGGTCCCTAGGCAGGCTGCAGCCGTCGCTGGTATGCCAGGTCACGTGCCGTGGTCAAGGCCAGGAGGTGAGCGGCCCGAGGTCCAGTAAGAGCCGCTGAGGCGCGATGCTCAGGAGGTCCCCCTTAGCACCCAAGCAGCTATGGTAAGGCAGGAAAGGGATGTGGTGTGGCCGCAACAGGAATGCGGTGAGCGTGACCCTTAGGTCCTATCGATTAGCCAGTCTGAGCACGGGACTTATCTCAGTAGTTCAGGGTTGATTCTTCATGATACGCCAGGCCTGTGCGCCACCATCCACAGCGTAGCTAGGTTAGGCCCGTACGGGTCCTTCCCCTTCCAATGCTTTCCTTCGTGCTCTACGTCCTCAGGCCCCAGCCCTCGAGCGAGCTCATCCGCCGCTGGTATGCCAGGTCGCGATGCCGTGGTCAAGGCCAGGGGGTGAGGGCCGGAGAGCCAGTAAGAGCTCCTGAGTCGCGATGCTCAGGAGCCCCCATTTTAACGTGCAAATGGATTACTTGTAAGAGGAGAGAGCCCGCGGTACCGCCTGCTATTATCCTCGGGAGGTTCATGCAGGTCATCACGAGGAGAGACACGGTTTTGCCGTTATGGTTGCCAGCCTTGCTCTGAGACGAGATGAAGGCACTGAGGGCCTGGTGAGGCGACGTGCGCGGGGCGTGCCATGAGCCAAAGCTCGACCGCTCAGGTTTGTCGACATGGCAGGGATGGACCCATGCACCAGTGTCGTGCCTGTGTGAGGAGGCCCCGTGGGAGGTGATGATCGACCAGGTGGTAGCCGAGTAGGCGGTAATCATAGGCAGATTAAGCATGGAAGACAAATCAACTTGGGTAAATGCAGAAAGATGCATGCCACTGGTCAGGCCCGAGCGGCTTGGGGATGATGCAGCCCGAGGGGCGCCCCCAACAAGGTAAGCTAAAGACATGAGCAAAAGGGATACATACCACAAGGACGGACCCATGCAGCCTGGGAATAATGCAGCCCGAGGGGCGCTCCCGGCTAAATGAACTTTGGAAAATGTCACCTGGTTCTGTTGACGAAGGAGAGTTGGGGCAGCTGAAGGTACGCGGCGAAGGAATGGCTCCTCACGAGCCACCGGGGCCCTAAGCCTCGGGAGGCTCTGGGGGCTCGGATGGTTCCTTGAAGACCGTCTCCATCTCTGCTAGGACGGCGTGGTACCTGGCCTCCTGAGCCGCCAGGATACGCCGCATGTTGCGCTGATAGGCTGACGCCACGCTCGGCAAGCCGAAGGGCATGCGAATGTAGCTGTGTGCTGGGCCCTCGCAACGGCCTACACGCGAAGGCCAGAGAAGCTCCTGAGACGTGGCCCTGTTGAGCCCTGGGACATCGATGCAGACGCGCAGCCCGGCATCCTCGCCTGGATGGGGAGCTGCGCCTGGTGAGCGGCGGTCGCTGCGAATGGCCCTTGCGTCTTGCAGTTCCTGAGTGGTCTTGGTGATGAACTCCTGAGTGGTGGGCACTCCTTGCCCTGTGTTCTCCTAAGGGAAACGTGCCATGAAGCACGCCTCCAAGCGGTGCCCAAGCACCTCCCTCGTGAGGTTGGCAAGGTCCGAGGCCCTCCAGAAGAGAGCCCCCGAGCCCTGCCCGAGGAGGGCGCCGGGCGCGCCTTCCTATGCGATGAAGGGAGGCGCCCCTGGAGCGGGCGCTGATCCTAACGAGGCTCCAGCTGCGTCGTCACCCTCCTGAGATCCTGCACGGCGCAGTTGCTTCTTCTTCTTGGGGAGGGCCTCAGGAGGGCCCTCGCCTTTGCTGTCGGGGTCGTCGATTGCTGCAGCTTGGAAGGTGCGCTCGAGGGAGCACACCGCATCTCTCTCTTCACATGGGGCCGTGATGATTCCGCCGCTTCCCAACATCTTGAGGACGTTGTAGCCATGGTAGGTGACCGCCATGAACTTGGCCAGGGCCGGATACCCGAGGATGGCGTTGTATGGCAGGCGGATGTGCGCGACGTCGAAGTCGATGAGCTCGGTGCGGTAGTTCTTGCGCTCTCCGAAGGTGACAGGCAGGCGGACCTGCCCTATCGGTGTGGTGGAACCATCGGTCACTCCTGAGAATGGCTTGGTAGGCCGAAGCTATTCATACGGGACTTGGAGGTTGTCGAACGTGTCGACGGATAGGACATTGAGCCCTGCGCCGCCGTCGATGAGGGTCTTGGTAACTTGCACATTGCTGATGACTGGTGAACAAAGCATCGGGAGGGCGCCGGCTGCGCACTTGAGCTGATCTGCCGAGTTGAAGGTAATGGCGCACTGGGACCACCTGAGCGGGCGCGTGGCCTCGAGCTTGGGGAGGACTACATTCATCTCACGAGCGAACTGTTTGAAGATGCGCTGAGAGGCTGGGGCCTGAGCGCCGCCCAAGATGCAGGCGATAGCACGCGGCTCCTGGAAGCCCCCAGCCCCCTCGCCCTGATGGTGATCGTCGTTCCTTCTTGGTGGTGGCGGCAGCGGGGGAAGACCGGCGTTGCCCTGAGGATGATCCTCACGAGGCTGGTCCCTCCAGGCGCCCTCGCGAGGATGGTCCTGCTAGCGGTCCTCACAAGGCCTGTCGCGCCACTCCTGGCACGGTCCACGGTCATCCCAGCGTCTGCCTCCACGTCCTCCTCCTCGGTCGTAGCCCCGGTCGTTGCGCTCGGGGCATCGACCGAAGCGTCCTTCGCGAATGGCTCTGAGCTCTTGACAGTTGCTGGTGTTGTGGGTGTTCAGGTTGTGGAAGGAGCAGAACGGTCGGCTGCCCTTGGATGAATCGGGCTGGTCTCTGCCCCGCTTGGTGTCCGGCTCTGCTGCAAGCACAGCTGCTTCCTTGCGCTTCACGTCCTTGGCCTTGGCCTTCTTCTCCTCAGCACTCGCAGCTGGCAGCTCGAGGAGGGAAAGGCGCCCCTCCTCAGCTCTTGCGCACATGGTTGCCAGGTTGAACAGCTCCTAAGATGTGCACAGCTCCTCGTGGATAGCGAGCTCCTCCTTCATCTTGATGTCGCGGATGCCGTCAGAGAACGCGGAGATGATGGCCTCATCCGTGACCTTGGGGATCTTGTGGCGAGTGTTGTTGAAGCGCTGGATGTACTTCTGGAGGGTCTCTCCTGGTTGTTTCTTGATGCGGCGCAGGTCACCCGCGGCCGGCGGGCGGTCGCGGTGCCCTGGAAGTTGGTGACGAAGCGGTCACGCATCTCATCCTAGGAGGAGATCGAGCCGTGCTGCAGGCTCAGGAGCCAGGAGCGGGCACCATCCTTGAGAGCCATGGGGAACCAGCTTGCCCTGACTTTCTCATCACCGCTGGCCGCTTCGATGCTCAGCTCGTAGAGCTGCAGGAACTCCACGGGGTCAGCGGTGCCGTCGTAGCGAGGAGGCAGGTCCGGCTTGAACTTGTCTGGCCAGGCGACGCTACGCAGCTCGGGGGTGAAGGCGCGGCAGCCAGCCGTGGTTGTCGGGGCCCATCTTAGTGGTGGAGCTTGGTCTTGGTGAGGCCCGCGTGCCGCTACCGCAAGTAGCGCGCGGTCTTGGCGAGGTGGCGTGGGGAGCGCTGGTGCAGCTTCCAGCGGCCGAGGAATTTCTTGGCAGCTTCTCTCTTCGCGCGGGCGGCTTGCCGAGGTGGCGCGGGGAGCGCTGGTGCAGCTTCCCGCGGCCGAGGAATTTCTTGGCAGCTTTTCTCTTCGCGTGCGGGCACCGGGCGTGGTGGATCACGCCGTTGGGCCGCGCACCTTGGTGCCAAGGCACAGTCTTGGGGCAGAGGTGGTGGAGGCGCTCCATGAGCCACGTTGCCCGTGGCTGGCGGAGGGCGAGGCAGAGAGTGGGACGGCACCGGGGAGCCCCCTGTGGCACGGAGGAGTTCGGCGACGCGGTCGAGCCAGTCCTCGTAGAGGTCGTCGACTGGGCGATAGCGCAGGAGCTCGTTTGCCGTGAGGAGCACAGCCTGCGTGTCCATGGGAGTGCGACGTGCGTGGGACGAGGAACCGGCCGGGGTCAGCGATGGAGTGGCGGTGTGGCCGTCCTGCCGCACCGATGGGTGTAGCGAGGATGCTTGCTGCTCGTTCTCCATCGGGCCGGTGGCGGCATTGGTGGCAGGAGACGGAGAACGATGAGGTGGACCACCGACGGGAGCTGTCTGAGCAACGCGGGCGGTGAGGGCAGCCCGGCGCTCAGCTCGAGCGCGGTGAGCGTCCGCCATGGAGATGACGGAGCAATGGAGCAACGAATCGACGGAAGGGAAGCTACGGCGCACCCCTACCTGGTGCGCCAAATGTCGGATGTGGGGCTCCGGCAAAACCCTTAAGGTTCGAACTCTGGGGTGCGCGCAAAGTTCTTTCCCTCCTACCGATCTATGCCCTAGCTCGCTAAGACCTCGCGGACGAACTCGACGAACTCACAACACGGAAAGACACGAGATTTATACTGGTTCGGGCCACCGTTGTGGTGTAATACCCTACTCAAGTGTGTGGTGGTGGATTGCCTCTTGCGCTGATGAAGAACAGTACAAGGGGAAGAACAGCCTCCTGAGGTTGAGGTGTTCTTGTGCTCTGTGGACTTGTGGATGAGAACTCAATCCGTCCCCCCTGTGGTGGCTAGCTCTACTTATTTAAGCCCTGGTCCTCTCCCCAAATATTGAGCGGTAAGGGAGCGAACAACGGCGGGCAAATTTGAAAGGGGACAGCTAGTACACGCTATCCTCACAAAAGCGGTCTTCGCCTGCAAAAGGCTCTGGTGGTGACGCCGTCTTGGGCTCCATGGTGACCTCCGTCTTGCCGTCCTGCTGGTCTTGGTCTCGTTGCACCGATATGGCAACCTTTGCCTGATGCCTCGGTACTCCGCGCCTGCGCCTGCCTCCTTAGCACCAAAGAGGAAATAAGGACGTTGCGCTCGCCGTCGCCCGCCTGGTGCCGGTCGTCATGGCTCACGTCACGAGAGCCTCGCGAGGTTTGCCCCGCCTTGATATCTCCGCTCCTCGCGAGCCTGCCTGGAGAGGTCGCTCCTGAGGAGGTCTTGCGTCGTCCGCCTCGCGAGGCTTGGCCCCTCGCGAGGGTCTTGAATGCTTTGTTGGTGAAGATGGGCCGTACAGGCCCGCTAGCATAGCCACGCCGCGGGCTGCAGGTAGGCAAGTCTGGGGACCCCCGTTCCCAGAACGCCGACACATATTATCGTTCAATTCATCAACTCCACGATGCAAGTACATAGATTAGAGATGGCGAAGGGCTACTATGCCGTGTACGTTGGGAGGGTTCCAGGAATCTACGACCACTGGCCAGCCACTCAGGCCCAGGTGCATTGGTACCCGGGTGCTGGCCATAGAGGGTTCGACAGCAGAGCCGAAGCGGAAAGTAGTTACTTGAGGTGGACACTCCAGCAGGAGCAGGGCGGGACCGCCGGTACTACATAGTCGCGCTCTTGCTCATGCCGATCGCTCTTCTCTTCTACATCATGGAATAGATAGAGATGATGAAACTTGTGTGTGTGCCATGACCATGCAGTTGCACTTATTCGAGACATGCCATGATCGCACTTGTGTATCGCTATTTTCGAGATTTGATGATATTTGTGTTGAATGATGATGATGGTATGATGAGACTACTGTAGGTCTATGATATGATGAGAATAGTGTATGTTTAGTATGATCTGATGAAACTATTGTATAGAGCCTGTATAAATACACCACATATACATAGGGGGTGAGGGCCGGCGAAAGCAGGAACATTAGCAGTAGCGCTGCAGAGCACCTAGCAGTACTGCTGGCTTAGCAGCAGCGCTTCACATGAAAAAGCGCTACTGATAACTATTAGTAGCGCTGGTCCAGGAAGCGCTATTGCTAACAATACTTAGTAGTAGTGTTGCCTATACCAGCGCTACCGCTACAACTTGGTTGTAGTGCGCTAGCAGTAGCACTGGACCAGCACTACTGCTATGCATATTTCAAGCGCTACTACTAGGGTTTTCCCTAGTAGCGATCATACATGACGCTCCAAGCAAAACACATATCATGTCACGAATAAAAATATAGTTTCGAGTAAAATACCGATGGTCGTTAGAAGAAAGAGGGGATGCCACTCGGGGGAATTGAGGGAGTCCTAGATTAAGGGGGTCCTCGGGCGTCCGCCCTGTTGGGCATGGGCCGGACTGATGGGATGTGAAGATACAGGACCGAAGACTCTCACCCGTGTCCGGATGGGACTCTCCTTGGCGTGGAAGGCAAGCTTGGCACCCGGATATGATGATTCCTTTCTCTATAACCGACTTTGTATAGCCCTAGTCCCCTCCGGTGTCTATATAAACCGGAGGGCTTAGTCCATAGGGACAAGAATCATAATCATAGTCATACAGGCTAAACTTCTAGGTTTTAGCCATTATGATCTCGAGGTAGATCAACTCTTGTAATACTCATATTCATCAAGATCAATCAAGCAGGAAGTAGGGTATTACCTCCATAGAGAGGGCCCGAACCTGGGTAAACATCGTGTCCCCTGTCTCCTGTTACCATCGACATGAGACGCACAGTTCGGGACCCCCTACCCAAGATCCACCGGTTTTGACACCGACATTCGTGCTTTCATTGAGAGTTCTGCTGTGACGTCGAAGACAGGATTGATGGCTCGCCTTGTTATCAAGGACAGTATCACCGCCGGAGGTGCCCTGACCTCAGGCCAAACCCTCCGGCTGGGCGGCTTTACCATGACCGCCCCTACGGCCGTTAAGCCAACGATGACTTCTCGGGTCATCGAAAACCTCCTCCGTGTTAGCTTCGAATACTCTAAGAAGATGGATCCGACTGAGTTATCGTCTTTGAACGAGCTCCTAGATCGCATCGCCTCCCTGGGGGTCGCTACAGACTACGATCGGATTGGGCTTAAACCCGACCAGAGAGAAATTAAATCTCCGCTGATCACCCACCAGATAGCGGTAGTTGAGGAGCAAGACGACAACTCTTCCTCTATATTGAGGACGAACTGTGTTCGGATTTTTGAGCTCAAAGAGCGGGGCACCTGCCTTTGGAAAGACATAGCCCGCCCTCCGAACCTAGAATCGGATGATGGGCCTGAAAAATCAGTTAATATCCTGGAGCTCGAGCTATTATGTTTGGAAGTTCTTCAAACTCCGGATTCCAAATTGGGTCAGGGTTCGAATTTAAAGCCACCCACCCACCCAGATAGACGCGATCTCATGTACATACGACAGCATTCTCAGGAAACATCCCATCACTTTTGGGCCAGATTCCTCCTTGGTAAAGACAAGATTAAAGATTGCCGCAACGAAGACGCGATCTCAGCATTCTGCAATAATTGCACGGACGAAGGACTCCTCAACGCCATCAATCGCCGTCGCGTATTACACTTCGCTGACTTGGCAACCATTGTAAAGAAGTACTGCGCAATGGAAAGCGCCTGGAAAACTCAGGCAGCTCTCTGAGAACCACCGGTTTCCACTCAACCCTTCGTCCGGGCAAAAAGGGTGCACCCTTGCGGCGCACTAGATCCAAATAGTCAAGAAATCTAAGCACATCACGGGGCGCGGAACTGTTCTGGACGGATGGCTCGATAGGCCGTGCAAAATACATGCAACACCGGACACCATACCAACCCACAGCCTTAGAGCATGTTGGATACTCCGGCAAGTGGCCAAGAGCGGCGAGGACATCCTCACCAAAAATACACTAGTGCAACACCCCCCGGAAGATGACGACCCGAGCGTATTGACAGGCTTTGAGACTTTCGCTTCAAACAATCGGCGTAAAAGGGCTTTCTGCGACCTTGCCGAAGTCTGCCAAGTCACAGCGATAAACCCTTGGAACGACACGGGCATAACTTTCAATGCCAGTGACGAACCAAAGTTCCGGACAGTCCGGGCACCAGCCGCCTTGGTCCTCAATCCAATTGTGGACGGGTTTCGGCTCACCAAAGTGCTCATGGACGGCGGCAGCGGATTAAACCTCATCTACGAGGATATGCTCAATAAAATGGAAATAGACAGAAGCCGCATCGAGCAAAGTAGCACGACTTTTCGGGGAGTCATTCCCAGTCGGGAGGCGCAATGCGCGGGAAAAATCATGCTCGACGTGGTATTCGGCACACCGGAGAATTATCGGTCCGAAGAGATAACCTTCCAAGTGGCTCCTTTCAACAGCGGATATCACGCCCTATTGGGGCGAGATGCATTTACACGCTTCCAAGCTATACCTCATTATGGATACATGATGCTCAAGATGCCCGGGCCCAACGGTATCATCACTCTTGCCAGTGATCCGGACATAGCACTCCGCGCCGAAAATAAAACCGCATCCCTAGCCCTCGAGGCATTGTCTGAAATACTCGCGGCCGAAGAGCTAACCGCGCTGCGCTCTACTGTGGATAGGGATGACGTAATCTTGGGAAAACAACCCAAATCCACCTCGTTTAAACCAGCAGATGAAATGGTCAAATTTCAAGTCCACCCGATGGACCCCAAGAAGACAGCAACCATCGGGGCAGAACTCGACCCAACTGTCGACGCCGCGCTACAAGAGTTCCTGCGTGAGAACTGGGACATATTTGCCTGGCACCCTTCTGATATGCCAGGAATCCCACACAGGTTGGCCGAACACAGCCTCAATATATTAAAGGGATATAAACCGGTCAAGCAAACACTACAGCATTTTTCCGAACCCAAACGACAAGCGATGGGACAGGAGCTAGCCAAGTTACTCGAGGCCGGATTCATCAGAGAAATAAAACACTCGGACTGGCTAGCAAACCTGGTGATGGTACCAAAGAAGGATAAATCCTGGCGCCTATGCATCGATTTCAAAAACCTCAACAAGGCCTGCCCTAAGGAGCCCTTCCCCCTCCCTCGCATCGATCAGATTATTGATGCAACTGCAGGACACGACTCACTGTATTTCCTCGACGCATACTCCGAATACCATCAAATCAAGATGAAGGAGTCCGATCAAGCCACAACGGCATTCATTACCCCATATGGACCTTTCTGCTTCAACACTATGCCTTTCGGGCTCAAAAACGCTGGCGCCACCTACCAACGCATGATCCAAACATGCCTGCAGAAACAGATCGGCAGGACAGTTGAAGCATACGTGGATGGCGTTGTCATCAAAACCAGGCACGTCGAGTCATTGATAGATGATCTACGTCTCACATTCGACAACCTCCGCACATATGACATCCAGCTCAATCCGGAAAAGTGTGTTTTCGGCGTCTCCGCCGGAAAACTGCTGGGCTTCATTGTTTCCAATAGAGGAATTGAGGCAAACCCAGCCAAAATCCAAGCTTTGTCACAATTGGCTACGCCAACAGACCATAAACAGGTCCAAAAGCTCATGGGATGCATGGCAGCTTTAAGCCGCTTTATCTCCAGATTGGGAGAAAAAGCATTGCCACTCTATCGCCTTCTCCGACGCACCGGCCACTTCGATTGGACGGACGCGGAAATGGCCGGACTGGAGGAAATAAAGGCCATTTTAGCGAGCAACCCAATCTTGGCCGCGCCGAACATCGGCGAACCCATGTTATTATACATATCGGCAACACACAAGGTGGTGAGCGCCGTGCTCGTCGTTGAGCGAGAGCAGGACGGACACAAATTCCCACTCCAGAAACTGGTATACTACGTATACATTGTCCTCACACCATGCAAATCCCGATACCCTCATTACCAAAAGAAAGCTGATATGTCTCCGTCGTATCTATAATTTTTAATTATTCCATGCAAATATTCTACAACTTTCATATACTTTTGGCAACTTTTTATATTATTTTTGGGACTAACATATTGCTCCAGTGCCCAGTGCCAGTTCATGTTTGTTGCATGTTTTTTTGTTTCGCAAAAAATCCATATCAAATGGAGTCCAAAAGGGATAAATATATGTGAATTTTGGGAAGTGGAATCATCGCGAGACGATGCCCGAGAGGGCCACTAGGCAGGGGGCGCGCCCCTGACCCTCGTGGACACCCCGTAAGGCGGTTGTTGCCCTTCTTTCGCCGCAAGAAAGCTGATATCCGGATAAAAATCGTGTTCAAATTTCAATCCAATCGGAGTTACGGATCTCCGGTTATAAAAGAAATGGTGAAAGGGCAGAATCAAAAACGCAGAAACAGAGAGAGACAGAGAGACAGATCCAATCTCGGAGGGGCTCTCGCCCCTCCCGCGCCATGGAGGCCATGGACCAGAGGGGAAACCCTTCTCCCATCTAGGGAGAAGGTCAAGGAAGAAGAAGAAGAAGGGGGGCCTCTCCCCCTCTCCTCCGGTGGCGCCGGAACGCCGCTGGGGCCATCATCATCACCGCAATCTACACAAATAACATCACCACCCTCATCACCAACTCTTCCCCCCTCTATGCAGCGGTGTAACCCCTGTTTTACCCGCTGTAATCTCTACTTAAACATGGTGCTCAACGATATATATTATTTCCCAATGATGTATGGCTATCCTATCATGTTTGAGTAGATTTGTTTTGTCCTATGGGTTAATTGATGATCGTGATTGGTTTGAGTTGCATGTTTTATTATTGGTGCTGTCCTATGGTGCTCTCCGTGTTGCGCAAGCGTGAGGGATTCCCACTATAGGGTGTTGCAATACGTTCATGATTCACTTATAGTGGGTTGCTTGAGTGACAGAAGCATAAACCCGAGTAAGGGGGTTGTTGCGTATGGGATAAAGAGGACTTGATGCTTTAATGCTATGGTTGGGTTTTACCTGAATGATCTTTAGTAGTTGCGGATGCTTGCTAGAGTTCCACTCATAAGTGCATATGATCCAAGAAGATAAAGTATGTTAGCTTATGCCTCTCCCTCAAATAAAATTGCAATAATGATTACCGGTCTAGTTATCGATTGCCTAGGGACAAATAACTTTCTCGTGACAAAAAGCTCTTTACTAAAACTAATTTAGTTGTGTCTTTATCTAAACAGCCCCTACTTTTTATTTACGCACTCTTTATTTTCTTGCAAACCTATCCAAAAACACTTACAAAGTACTTCTAGTTTCATACTTGTTCTAGGTAAAGCGAACGTTAAGTGTGCGTAGAGTTGTATCGGTGGTCGATAGAACTTGAGGGAATATTTGTTCTACCTTTAGCTCCTCGTTGGGTTCGACACTCTTACTTATCGAAAGAGGCTACAATTGACCCCCTATACTTGTGGGTTATCAATAGCATACACGGTCTTCATGGCATCCCGGAAGCTGCGACACTACTTTCAAAAGTGCTCGATTACGGTGGCTTCCGAGGTACCACTCCACGACATAATAAACAACCACGATGCCACGGGCCGGATTTCTAAGTGGGCCATTGAGCTCGTTCCATTCGACATAACATACAAACCGTGCTGCGCCATTAAATCCCAAGTACTGGCTGACTTCATCGCCGAATGGACAGAGGCCGAACTCCCTAAAGAGTACGGCACGTATTCCAACTGGGTTATGTACTTCGATGGTTCCAAAATGTTGGCGGGGTTAGGAGCGGGCGTTGTGTTAATGTCCCCCACTGGAGACGTAGTTCAATACGTACTCCAAATATTATACACAGACTCCAACAATGCAGCCGAATATGAGGCCTTATTGCATGGTCTTCGGATGGCTGTCTCCATGGGCATACAACGCTTGGAAGTGCGCGGGGACTCAAACCTCGCAATATCTCAAATAAGTGGAGATTTTGATGCCAAAGACCCGAAAATGGAGGCTTACCGTAACGCCGTTCTCAAAATCTTGGCTCGTTTCGAGGGGCTCGGGTTTCATCATGTGGCTTGAGAAAGTAATCAAGCTGCGGACGTCCTTGCTCGCATCGGCGCCAAGCGCGACCCCATCCCACCTAACATCTTTCTGGAAAGGCTTCTTAAGCCGTCCATGGTGTGGCAAGGGGAGAGCGGCAACACCAGTCCGGATCCGACTATAACCCCAGATTCCGAACACACCGATATCATCGGGGCTCAGTCACCGAAATAACACCGTCGGCCCATCTCATCATGGCAGTCATTGCCCCATGGACCGAACCCATCTTGGCCTACCTTAATAGGCGAGAACTCCCTCAGGATCAGAATGAGACTCGCCGCATTGTCCGGCGCTCGAAAGCCTACAAGGTTCACGACGGAGAACTCTACAAGAAAAGCGCTACCGGAGTACTTCAAAGATGTATCTCCGAGGAAGAGGGGTGGTAGCTCTTGGCTGAAATTCATGCCGGTCTCGGTGGTCACCACGCCGCGGCTCGGGCCCTTGTAAGCAAGGCCTTCCGTACAGGTTTCTATTGGCCGACGGCCCAAGCAGATGCACTGGACCTTGTCCAACGTTGCGTCGGATGCCATCTTTTCGCCAACCAAAGCCATATGCCACCCACTGCTCTACAAACAATCCCCATCACTTGGCCTTTCGCGGTCTGGGGGCTTGATATGGTCGGACCCCTTAAAGGAGGAAGCCATCAGAAAAAGTACCTGCTGGTCATGGTGGATAAATTCACTAAGTGGATAGAGGCCAAACCAGTTAAAATGGCCGAAGTCGGGCCAGTGATTGAATTCATATCCGGTGTCGTGCACCGTGATGGTGTTCCACACAACATCATCACCGATAACGGCTCCAATTTCACAGCCGATGAGGTGAAAACCTGGTGTGCCAATCTGGGCATTAAACTCGATTACGCCTCTGTCTATCACCCGCAAACAAACGGTCAAGTCGAACGGGCCAATGGTCTTATCATGAGCGGCATTAAACCTAGCCTAGTGCGGTCTTTGAAAGAATCAGACAAGCACTGGGTTGAGGAGCTCGACTCTGTACTCTGGGGGCTGCGGCCTACGCCCAACCGCACTACTGGATATACACCTTTCTTCATGGTGTACGGTGCAGAGGCTGTGTTACCCTGCGACATTATTCATGACTCACCTCGAGTGCGCATGTACGAAGAGTGAGAGGCCGAGATTGATCGGCAGGACAGCCTAGATGCCCTGGAGGAGGAGCGCGATGTTGCAAAAGCCCGCTCCGCATTTTATCAACAACAGGCCCGCAGATATCAAAGCAGAGAAGTACAGGCCAAGACTTATAATGTTGGCGAACTCCTTCTACGCTTGCCGGAGAAGAAAAAGGACAAACTCAAGCCCAAGTGGGAGGGTCCCTTCATCATTGACGAAGTTCTCACTGGAGGAGCGTACCGCCTGCGTGATGCGTTAGACATTTGCCTAGAGCCGCACCCCTGGAACGCGGCCAGACTCCGAAGATTCTATGCCTAGCGCCGAACTTTTTGTTCGTCCCCTTCTCCCTATTGTTTCCATTATTTTTCCTCTCTTTTTGGTTTTTCTTTTTTAGCCTTAAAGCTTTCGCGCGGGTAAACCGTGCACCCATGACGTACACATCCTCAAATATGTACGTCCATTGTACCTGGGGGCTTCTTGGACAGAAGGTTATTATTGTTATTTTCCAAGCATCACGCTCATCACATATGTGCGTTTTCCCCATATGTACCTATTCTTCGCCATTATATGCATCGATATGACTTAAGTTCTGGCCAAGCTGGGTTGCCTGGCTCCTGTGCTTATGCCTTACGTTCCCGTTAGTTCGGCTAGGGCATAAAGGGAGCACCTCTGCGATTGTTACTGCCGGGTCATCCGGATGTGTACCTCAGACTGGGTGAAGCTGAAAGCTAGCGTACTTAAGGGAATATTCGGTCGGCGGACTAAAGATGTTTTTGCATTCACCCCATTTTGAACCCCCAGATGTTACATATACTACGATTTTTCAATCACAGTTTGGACATGCACATTAACGCATGTACACCCAGGGAAAGGAACCCTTAATGGAACTATTCTCTCTGGAAGATGTTTCTTACAATCACAATGTAATATAACATAGCTAGCTAGATACAACTTGTCTGTTCAAGCAACTATGACCCCTACGTGTAGTTTCCACGCATACCCCAGTCTATTTTGCTGCTCAGGTATTTGGAAACACTCCGCACCTTCGGGTCCAGAGGTCGAAGTGAAAAGTTCTGCCATGACAATCGTTTTACAATCCGGCTAGGGACAAGTATGTCAAGGAAAGTACATAGTCACTTGAACTCAAAAATTTCCTCCTCTATACCGTCTAACAGGCTGTCTAACTTACAATCCTGTTGGGAATATTTGGCGGCTACTTCGACTTGGTCATATACCAAATTAACGGGAATTTCTTTTCCGTCTGACCCTAGAGGTCCGACCCGGGCCATATGATTCGGATCAAGCTTGGTATACCGTGTTTTCACCATGGCCCAGGCTTCTCTTGCACCTTCCCAGCAGGCCGATATCTTCCATAATCGGAAACGCCGCCGCGCTCCCCTAAATAGCTGTATAAGCTCCTCCATCCTTCCTGGAGGGGAGGAGGATGCCGATAAGGCCTTGGCAACACTTGGCATCGCCTGTCGAGCTTGCTCGTGGATTTGCGACAGCTCTTCTAGCAGATCACCCAAGAATCCAGACATCTCCTCTTCGGGACGGCCGGTCATTATACCTACAGAAATATCTCTGTCAGTCCCTTTTATCTCTGAATTACACGGAGGTAAGTTTGACCACATACTAAATATGCCGCCTCGAAGCCTCTTATTTTCCTTCACGGAGTCAGCCAACTGGGCCCGCACATCTTTCAGTTCTTCGCCCAGCTAGGTTTTGGAATCCTAGAGCTTGTTTTTCTCCTCCCTGACTCGTGTCAGCACACGTTCGCCCATGGCCAGTAGTCTTTTGGCTTCTTGTTCTCCTGCTTGAGCGGCTTTCTGCTGCTCCTTCAGTTGATCTGATGATCCTGCCATGAGATGAGCAACAGTGTTAGCATTGCTGGTATATAATTATGTTTTCTCGATGGAGGGGAACATTACCAGGGGACACCTTCTTGGATTTCTCCAGTTCGACAGTAGTAGCAGTTAGCTGGGTCCGATACTTTTCTAGTTCTTGAGACAACAGGTTGTTCTTCTCCGTAAGCACCTGGTTATACAATGATCCTTAAATCAGTTGTATCAACTGCCTCAAGTCTCGGGGGCTACTGGTATATAATTATCAGATTGGTATAATATAAACTTACCCGCATATCTTTCAAATGCTGGTCTGCGGCTCTGGTAAGCCCGTCTCGAGCAGCTCGGATGTATGCATCCACCGAGCTGAAGCCATCGAATGCCTCTTTTGTAAAACCAGGGTCGCAAAGAACGGCCCTCCGACGCTGATGACCCATGGCGCTCTCCACTTCCGAGTTCGTGACGGATACGTCATCCAAATCCTCGGCCAAAGAACAATCCGGCGTCACTCCCGTATCTGCCCTTGTCTTTATAGCAAGGTCTGGAACCTAGCTGTTGGGAGTATGACCGGCAGTATCCCTGGACATAGTCCGGCGAACGCTTTTCCTGAGAAGGCACAAACAGAAAATGTCACAGTTGGATGTGACTGCCAAAGGGCATATTTACGAAGCCATACCTCTTCGGTGAAGTCACGGTCGGGCCTTCGGTTGCCTTCCTCTTCGAGGGCTTGCCCGGCGTGGATGCTGCTCTCTCTGGAGCGGCCTCTGGTGCAACATGGCGCGCCGAACGCCTCCTCTTTGGAGCACGAGACAGTGCGGTGGGTGAGGCAAAACGAGGAGGCTCTTTTGGAGGAGATGTCTCCTGATTACTTATGTGTGAGGCAGGGAGAAGACCGGGATAGTCGGCGGTGATGGCCACTTCCGTGCCGTCATAGCTCGCCTGGTAGAATACCCCATCCTCGAGCACCACGAATATGTCCGGATCCTCTTCGAATCCGGGGTCAAGGTCCCGTTTGTGGTCCTCTGGCTGTGGGGCGGGGCTATGTAGCCCCTCGGTGATCTTTCACCATTTCTGTTACAAATGGACGGATTAATGTTCATTAAAAGTGACTCAGGGAGTAGAATGAGTGGAGCAGCGGGGTTGGAACTCACCCAGCTAGGAGGATTGTACATGGTGGATCCATCTCTGCGCTTGATACAAATAAATTCCTCTTCCTCCCCTTTGAACAGCTCGGCTGATATTTTTGCCAAAGCGGCGGGGGTGTCCGGACCCTTCCGACCGCAGCGGGAGGCGTCATCTTCCCCATTATAGTGCCACATGGGAAGCCCTCTGTATTTGAGTGGCTGCTCCCCTCGCACTATGGAAGTCGCCATTACCTCGACTATTGATAATCCGAACTGGGCAAGCGTCTTTATCTTTCTCATTAGTTGACGGACTTCCGCACTATCTTCCTCCTCGAAGCTCCGAGGGCGCCAGCTGTGGCGTTTCTTCAACGAAACACTCGTAAATTCGGGAAGACCCATTCGAACTGGTTCAGGAAGGGTGACATCCTCGATATAGAACCATTCGAAAGGCGACTCTTCGGATGCCTTCTTCGGTGTGCCGGACAGGTATCCGGTCTCGGTGATACGCCATACCTCGGCTCCGCCCACTTCAAATATTGATCCATCTTGGTTGTGGGGGACGAGGCAGAATAGGTTCCTCCACAATTCAAAATGGGCCTCGCAACCCAGGAATAGCTCGCAAAGAGCGACCTAACCCGTGATGTGCAGGATGGAGGCAGGAGTGAAGTTGTGCAGTTGAAGGCCATAATACTCCCGAAGCCCTCGGAGGAACGGATGGATTGGAAATCCGATGCCTCTTAGCAAGTAGGGAACGAAGCACACTCGTTCCCCCTGGATGGATTGGGGAAATTCTCAGCCTGAGCCCCGCCATTAAAGGAAGTCAATCATGCTCGAACGGGGACTAGATCTGCGGGGGGGGGGGGGCAGAATCCCTGTGTTTGCAGCTTCACCAACTGACTGTGGGATACACAACATCTCTCCCAATCGTCTTTTTCTGGGCCGTGGGGACAGGAGGAAGAGCTGGGAGCGCTGGCCATGTTGGAGTGGTTTTTCCTAGCAAGCTCTGAGGATTTTTCACGTGATGCGGAACGGATCTAAGATCCAATCCCTTTAAATAGAAGCTTCTCTTACATGGCCGGGTTGTTATATGCAAAAAATACCCTGACCTCTCGTATTCACTCGACACGTGGAAGCTGAAGCTATGGATGCACAGAAGCCGATGGGAACGACATTAAATGGAAGGCCGAATACAACCCCTTGAAGTCATCGGAGGAGGACCCCGCCTTGCAATGCCAAAGACAATCTGCGCGCCGGACACATCGTCATTGAAAGCCTGGTTCGGGGCTACTGAGGGAGTCCTGGATTAAGGAGGTCCTCGGGCGTCCGGCCTGTTGGGCATGGGCCGGACTGATGGGCCGTGAAGATACAAGACCAAAGACTCTCACCCGTGTCCGGATGGGACTCTCCTTGGCATGGAAGGCAAGCTTGGTGCCCGGATATGAAGATTCATTTCTCTATAACCGACTTTGTATAACCCTAGTCCCCTCCGGTGTCTATATAAACCGGAGGGCTTAGTCCATAGGGACAAGAATCATAATCATAGTCATACAGGGCAGACTCTAGGGTTTTAGCCATTACGATCTCGAGGTAGATCAACTCTTGTAATACTCATATTCATCAGGATCAATCAAGCAGGAAGTAGGGTATTACCTCCATAGAGAGGGCCCAAACCTGGGTAAACATCGTGTCCCCTGTCTCCTGTTACCATCGACCTAAGACGCACAGTTCGGGACCCCCTACCCGAGATCCGCCGGTTTTGACACCGACACGCATCCCCAAGCTTAGTTGGTTGCTCATTTTTGGATAATAGCTCGGGATGTTGGGGCATCCCCAAGCTTAGGCTCTTCTATCCTTCCTCATCCACCGTAAGACAACCCAAAACTTGAAAACTTCAATCACACAAAACTCAACAAAACCTCCGTGAGATCCGTTAGTGTAAGAAAGCAAACCAATACTATAAGTATTATATCAAACCAATTCATATTTTGTTTTTGCATTATATCTACTGTATTCCAACTTTTCTATGGCAAAAACTCATCAAAGAAAACCATAGAGCCATCAAAATAAGCACACAACACAAAGAAAACAGAATCTGTCAAAACACAACAGTCTGTAGCAATCTGACTTAGACGAAAACTTCTAGAACTCCAAAAATTCTGAAAAATAGGGCGACCTGAGCAATTTGTATATTAATCTTCTGCAAAAAGAATCAGGGCAAAAGCGATTAAAAAATGAGAATTATTTTCGTGAGCGCAAAGTTTCTATCTTTTTCAGCAAGATCAAACAACTATCGCCCAAGAAGATCCTATCGGTTCTACTTGGCACAAAAACTAACTAAAACACAAAAAACACAATCATAATAGTAGCTTAATTGTGCTAACACTCAAGAACAGAAAGCAAAAAGCAAAAATAAAATTTATTCATTGGGTTGCCTCCCAACAAGCGCTATAGTTTTACGCCCTTAGCTAGGCACAAAGCAAGGATCTAAGTATTGTCATCTTTCTTCTTAACTTTCTTAGAGGTAGTTCCATCATGGGGTTTTGTGAACACAACATAAAACATATTATCCATGGAAACCTTTGCATTCCTTAGTTGGTGTTCATCATAACCTTTTTGATTCCCCGCAACAATCCAAGAATAATGTTGATTAACATTATTGAAAACCTGTTGGATTATATCCAAAACGGGGACTTCCTTTGTAAGATTCTCATCAAAGATTTTATTATCCCCAAGAAAATGTCTTAAATCATAGTCGCTATTGTAAATAATTTCATCTATCACAGGTTTTTCACGATTCATACCATAAAAGTCATAGATTTCCCTAGCTTCCCGTAATATGTAGTCAAACTCATTCATAAGAACGAGAGTGGCCAACTTTTTAGCCCTAGGATTCTTTATATAGGGAAGCTCAAAAACAATATTTGCAAAGTAGGATGGGTATGAATAAATTTACTTTCAAGTTTTAGAACTAGTGCTGAAATAGCATCCGCATAAGATCTAGTAGTTTTAAGTATAGGAGCATCATCAAGACTCAAATTTCCCATACAATTGAAAAATTCTTGGATACGTTCTTTTCCCATAACGTTCCCTTGCCCCAAGATAAAAGTTTTAGCATCTAGATTGCCCGTATGTCCTATCTTAGGAGTTAGTCCATCATCTGTTGGTGCCATACCAAAATCACTCATGATTGCAAGCAAAGGATAGATCTGACAAGAAAACGGCGAAAGAAAAGAGAGGCCAATAAAATGGAAAATTTTTGTGAAGTGGGGGAGAGGAAACGAGAGGAAAATGGCAAATAATGTAAATTGCGAGGAGATGAGATTTGTGTTTAGGAACCTGGTATATGTTGAAGATCCTCCCCGGCAACGGCGCCAGAAATGGCACGTGGCCGGGAGACTATCTTGACTTGATCCTCCTCGGCAACAGCGCCAGAAATTCCTTTTGGTGTCGCTTGAAGCTACGTCGGTATTTCCCCAAGGAGGAAAGGATGATCCAGCACAGCGGCGGTAGGTATTTCGCTCCAGATATGAAACCAAGGTTATCGAACCAGTAGGAGAACCAAGCAACAAAACGTAAACAGCCCCTGCACACAGATAACAAATCCTTGCAATCCGACGTGTTAAAGGGGTTGTCAATCCCTTTTGGGGTACGGCGCCTCAAGTGGCGAACGGACATGAGATAAATTTATAGTAAATTGATAGATCAAACGACAAATAAAATAAATAAGGAAAAATTGCAGCAAGGTATTTTTGTATTTTTGGTTTAATAGATCTGAAAGTAAATGCAAGGAAAAAGTAGATCGCAAAGGCAAATATATGAGAAAGAAGACCCGGGGCCCGTAGGTTTCACTAGTGGCTTCTCTCGAGAAAAATAGAAAATGGTGGGTAAACAAATTACTGTTGGGGAATTGAGAGAACTTCAAATAATTAGGATGATATCCAGGCAATGATCATTATATAGGCATCACGTCCAAGATTAGTAGACCGACTCCTGCCTGCATCTACTACTATTACTCCACACATCGACCGCTATCCAGCATGCATCTAGTTTATTAAGTTCATGGAGAAATGGAGTAATGCAATAAGAATGATAACATGATGTAGACAAGATCTATATATGTAGAGATAGACCCCATCGTTTTATCCTTAGTAGCAACGATACATACGTGTCTTTTCCCTTTCTGTCACTGGGATCAAGAACCGTAAGATCGAACCCACTACAAAGCACCTCTTCCCATTGCAAGATAAATAGATCAAGTTGGCCAAACAAAAACCAAATATTGGAGAAGAAATACGAGGCTATAAGCAATCATGCATATAAGAGATCAAAGAAACTCAAATAACTTTCATGGATATAAAAAGATATAACTGATCATAAACTCAAAGTTCATCAGATCGCAACAAACACACCGCAAAAAGAGTTACATCACATGGATCTCTAAGAGATCATTGTATTGAGAATCCAGGGAGAGAGAGAAAGCCATCTAGCTACTAACTACGGACCCGAAGGTCTACAAAGAACTACTGACGCATCTCGGAGAGGCACCAATGGAGGTGGTGAACCCATCCGAGATGGTGTCTAAATTGGATCTGGTGGTTCTGGACTCTACGGCAGCTGGATTAATATTTCGTTGACTCCCTTAGGGTTTCTGGAATATTGGGGTATTTATAGAGCAAAGAGGCGGTTCGGGGGCACCCGAGGTGGGCACAACCCACCAGGGCGCGCCTGGGCCTCCTGGCGCGCCCTCGTGGGTTGTGCCCCCCTTGGGGCACCCTCCAGGTGCAGCCAGGGCCCGTTGTGTTCCTTCTGGCCCATAAAAATTCTCTGCAAAGTTTCGGGGCATTTGGACTCCGTCTGATATTGATTTTCTGCGATGTAAAACACATGGAAAAAACAGCAACTGGCACTTGGCACTATGTCAATAGGTTAGTACCAAAAATGATATAAAATGACTATAAATGATTGTAAAACATCCAAGATTGATAATATAACATCATGGAACAATCAAAAAATATAGATACATTGGAGACGTATCAGCGCAGTTCAACGCCTCCATGGTGGAGGTGCAGTCTATATCGGCACCTTTGTTGGCATTCCAATAGGCGCAGGAGGAACAGTGGTACAACCTATTCCTCCTGGAGCAGCACCGGCTGGCAGAGGGCCAGATCTACGACAAGCGTACAAGCAAGGAGGCCATGGCGGCCATGGCCACAGTGAACCCAAATTTCATCGCGGAGCAGCATGCCATCTATGATGCCGTCTGTGCTCAAGCCGCCGATTGGCAGGAAGCGGCAGCCGCGGAGGCACAGCTGTAGGAGATCACAGAGGAGAACAAACACTACTACAGGATGCTGCTAACGGGATACTACGATCAAAGACCCTTTGACGAAACTGTGTGCGATGCATTAATCGCAAACAGTGATGTAAAAAATCGTCAAAAAGATGCAAAACGTTTGCGATGGCGGAGCCATCAAACATGGTTCCGATTTTAGTTGCGTGTGCGATGCAAGACATACGGTTCAGTTCAATTAACTGTTTGTGATGAGGAAGAAGAATAGAAACGGGCAGCCAGATGAAGGCGTGTGCGATATACAACATACATTTCACTCGGATTAACTGTTTGTGATGAGGCAAAACAACAGAAACGGGTAGCTAGATAAAGGTGTGTGTGATTCACGGCATACCCATCATAAGGATTAACTGTTTGCGATTAGTCAACAGAACAGAAACGGTCAGCCAGATCAAAGTGTATGCGATTGAGGGCATACACTTCACACGTATGAATTGTTTGGGATTAGCCTCAACAAACAGAAATAGTTAGACAGATCAACGTGTGTGTGCACATTCTAATGAAAAGAAGCGTGCGAGATAGTAATAACGAGCGGTCATGGTTGTTGGAACAAGACGTGTGCTGACATTGTCTATTGCGGTGCACCCTATGGTGCAAACGCCACGTACGCGGCCAAGAAAGCGTGCCCACGTTACGCCGTCCGGGAATAGTACCGCACTTAGAAATTATAGAACCGTCAATAAAATTTGAGCCTGCGTCCTGTCACATTCCAAATTACTACCACACTATATTTAATTGCAAACCTGTTCACACCAATCAAAACCTAAACGGTTTCCCACTTAGTGTCAGGACCCCGATCCTAAGTCACACCGATCTAGCATGTAACACATCATATCACTTTGCGGCCTCACGCATGGTATTCCCACGGGTGCCACCTTACCTGGCCCGGGACCGTTTGCGCCTCTTGGCTCACGTATATGATAGTGTCGCTAGCATCCATATGACAAAGAACCCGGGCCTACATGACTAGTCGTAAACCCAAAGTGGCACTAACTTACAGGGACAGGCATACATGACCCAGCAACGAGCGTGTTAGTCATCAGCGAGTGAATCTGGGCTGTAGCAGCTGGGCTAACAGGACTCCGGAGAATCCGGGCTGTAGCAGGCTAACAGGACTCCGGTAGACATCGCGTGCCATTTCCCCGAAGGGACAGACACAGGAACGAAGAAGGACACATGCCGGCCAGCCTAAGTGTTCCGGAGCAGTAGCAAGCTACCTTGGCTCAGTGGAAGGACTAGGAGACATTTCCCGGTAAGAGAGGCTACCAAGGATAGACAACTAGGTACCAAGCATTTCAAATCATACACACAATATGCTCGATATGTGCAAATACAACATGGCATCACAACAAAACTCTACAACTCACATTATTTATTCATTAGGCTCCGAAGAGCCAGATATTACAAACATGGGTCTAAAGACCCAGCATTTAAGTCATACAAGCAACAAGCACATGCAGAAGCTTAACTTCTCTGAGTACAGACAACTACAAATGAAAAGGCTGAGAAGCCTGACTATCTACAAGACCCTGCCGAGGGCACAAGATCGTAGCTGAGGTAACAAGCTAAACGTCGAAGTCCACGCGGAACTACTAGCGAGACTGAAGTCTCTCTGCAAAAACATAAATTAAGCAAACGTGAGTACAAATGTACCCAGCAAGACTTACATCAGAACTAACTACATATGCATCGGTATCAACAAAGGGGGTGGTGGAGTTTAACTGCAGCAAGCCAGCTTTGACTCGGTGGCTATCCTAAACTACGACTGCAAGTAACTCTTTTGAGGTGGCGCACGAGTCCACATATTCACCATATCAATACACCACTATGGATCTGCTCCCATCTCCCTACGAGAACGCCATCCATAGCACTCACGCTTATCTTGCGCATTCTAGAGTATCCACTTTCACTTGTCTATGAACTGTATAGGCAACCCAGAGGTCCTTTACCATGGACGCGGCTATTCGAATAGATCATTTATAACCCTGCAGGGGTGTACTTCTTCACACATGTTTCCACCACTTAGCGTCTGCACACGACATGTGCTCGGCAGACTTCAAGCGAAAGCCGACGTGGGTGTAGACCACGACCTGACTAACCACACAAGTCCCTAGTCCAGGTTTATCGCCTATTCAGGTTCCATCCAAAGGGAGTCCGGCCGAGGTTTCCACTTACGGCCCCGAACGATGTGCGCAGGGTTCCCGAGGCACCAAACGGGCACCCCAGTACACCGTGCCACGTGCCTACCGCATCACAGCCCACCCCGCAGGTCAACGCTGCGCACGGCCTCCAGCATACTACAAACACCAGAAACTACTTGCAACTCCTGGACAGAGGACAGGGGGTTAATAAGTCGAGCGGGGTCATATTTCAGGGCCCAACGTGTGGTAGTAGTTGTTCATGGATCACAAACACAGAACTCAGTTCCTGAGGACGACTTCAATGAGACAACCCACCATGTACTCCTACATGGCCTCTCACCTCTACCTTTACCAAATCGTGTTCACACACTTAGCTCTCAACAGTAGGACATGTTCACCACATTTCAATTCATCCCCGATGAATCGGACCTGACTCAACTCTAAGCAGTAGCAGGCATGACAAACAAGCATGAATGAGTAGGCACATCAGGGCTCAAACAACTCCTACTCATGCTAGTGGGTTTCATCTATTTACTATGGCAATGACAGGTCATGCAGAGGAAAAGGGGGTTCAACTACCACAGCATGTAACAGTTGACTCGTTGTTGTCCTAATGCATTAAAAGAGAGCAGGAGCAAGAGAGTGGGATTGTATCGGAATGAACAAGGGGGTTTTGCTTGCCTGGCACTTCTGAAGATAATATAGTTCTTCATCAGTGTCATCGAACTCATCGTCGGAACCACGTCTACTCAGAGGGGACAAATACCGGCAATAGAGAAGGAAGACAATCAATGCAATGCAACAATATGATGCATGAATGTGACATGGAAATATGCTGTGGTTTGGGCTACTGCAGCTAGTAACAGAAGGGTTTGGGTTGATTTGAACCAAAGGTTCAAATTCAAATTCAAATTATGAATTTCCAAAGTAAATTAACATGTTTTGATCTATACAGCAAGGTTAAGTTGCTTTAACATGTATGAAACTAGTACAAATGGATAGATTGGATTTTTCTGATAGTTTTTCATATATAAACTATTTCATTCTGAGCTACGGTTGAATTTCTATGAATTTTAGAAGTTTTGGATATTTTTCTAAATAAATAAATCATTTTTGATTTATTTTAGATCCCAGAGAATATTTATTGCATCAGCATGACATCACCATGATGTCAGCAGGTCAACGGGGTTGTCTAGGTCAAACCTGACCTCTGGGGCCCGCATGTCAGTGTGACAGGGCAGGAACAGAGGCTGACCAGTGGGGCCAGGTCAGCATTGACGTGGCAGGGTCAACTGACATGTGGGGCCGGCTGGTTCAAACTAAGCTAAATAGGGAATAAATCCCAGATTTAATTAGGGCATGGGGCCCAGTAGTCAGTGAACCAGGGGCTTAGTTAGTGGTGTCATTAGTCGCTAATGATGGTGCCACGTCGGCGCTAACCGCCGCCGATGAACAGAGCACAGCGGAGCTGCTCGTCTGGCCGTTTCCGGCGATGAGAGCACGGGCAGGTGGGCTCTCTCCAACGGCCACGACGCGGCGCGTCCAGCGGTGGTCTCGGGGCGGCCAGGGGTGGTCGGTAGCGGCAGTGGCAACGAGCTCAGGCAGCAGCGGCGGAGCGCGGTGATGCGCGCGGCTGGCGCCGCGGGGTGCAAGCGGGCAAGGGGAGGCGCTAGCGAGGCTCAGCGTGGGGCGGCAAGCTCGGTGGACACGCGCCCGGGACCAAATGGTCACCGGAGCATAGTCGGCGGCGAGCGCAGGCGGCGGCCGGTTCGGACGCAAGTGGTGTGGCGGCTATGGCATGCAACAGAAAGAACAGAGAGGGGGGTTCGATCCGTGAGCTCACTGCAGAGACGATGGGACGGTCAGCATGCTTGGGGGAGGCCTGGGGGTGACAAGATGGCAACGGCGATCTCCCACGGCCGATGATGAAGACGTTGAAGATGGCGACGTTGTGGGGCGTCCGGCGTCGTGCGGCTCGACAAGGAGAAGTGGGGTGGCAGGGCGTTTCTTCTGGACACGACGGAGAGGCGGGGCAATGGCTCTGGCCGCAGCGGACGGCGTCGGTGGTGGTGGGCACGCTCGGCCACGGGAGGGAAAGTAGAGGAGCGAGGGGGAGATAGAACCAGAGAGTGAGCGAGGGCTCGTGGCCGTCTCCGTGGCGCTGGGAGAGAGCCTCGGGGGCGTGAGGCAGGCAGGGAGGAGGTGGCGGCCTCACCGCGCGCCGTGCCCGCCTTCGGCTCTGCCTACTCGCAGAGGTTGAGGTCAACTGGCAGTTGGGCCAGTGGGCTGCACCACCGGGCTGGGTAAGTGACCAGGTAAACTCTCCCTCTCTCTCTTTTCCATGTATGTTTTCTATTTATTCTGTTTTGTTTTGATTTAGTAAAAATACTAAACCACTTTTATAAATTCTGGAATTATTTGTGGGAGCTCTCTGTCATATACGAGTGACCCACAATTATCTTCAGAATATTTGGAGCATTGAAATATTTATAGAAATTGAATGCCCCAATTCAAATACATTAAGATTTAATTCAAAAATCCAGGAATGACCTAGAAATATGTTCATCATTTTTGGCAGAGGTTTTCACCTTTATCAGAAACCATGAACATTTTCAAATGGCATTTTGGGTTCATTGAAAAAGATTTTATTTGAACCTATTTGAATTGCATTTGTGCTAGGATTTGTCAATACCCATTTCAAATTTCTTGAATTTAAACATGATGACATGAAGATCAAGCAAAAACAAGCAAGGGTTGATCTAGGGCTGTGACAACTCACCCCCACTAACAAGAATCTCGTCCCGAGATTCAAGACGTGAGGTAAGAAGACAGAGTGGACACAAGCTAACACAATCTTCATGATCCAGGTTGCTCTTCATTAGAACGTTGATTCGATCATCATCCTAATCTCGACGTCTTGCTCTGAGAACTCCATCCAACATGACAACGAGAAGAAAGGGAAAACTCTAGAAGAATCGATCTTCACGAATATCGAGCAACTGACGATCAACTCATGGAATGAGACGTAGGAACACCTCTTGAGTTGAGAGTTGAAACACACATCGGGAGAGATGGAAAGTAACAGATGACGAAAGTTTAATTTGGTAAGCGACAATCCCACGCTTAAAAGGATGGTGGATGCGTTTCAAAGTAGCGAGGAGCTAAATTGCCATGATTCCATAATGGGACACATTGGGGGAGGTGACTCGTAGAATTATTCCCTTAAGTGGGAAAAATAATTATTTTTGATACATAGATCATCGAAACTCTCTATACCAGCCTATGGAAAATCAAATTGATCATTTGAAGGAGTTCGGAGAAATGGCATACTTAGTTTGGAAAGAAAACTAGAGTTATAAGACAACTCAGCAAACGGAAAGCACATTCCAGATGATGTCGATGATATAACCTAGTGACTAAGCGTGCTCTCAAGAACTTGAGCATTTCCTTACTCATCAAGGTCTTACCAACATCCGTGCCGAGGATCCTGGCAACACATCATACTACCATGATGAATAGTGATGGATGATGCAGATGCAAAGGAAGACAACACTTTCTCAGATTTCACCTTAGCGATGCCAAGGAAACAAAATCTGGATGATCGACCGAGAGACATTTAGCACTCCGCTTCTAATGTTCTCCTTGACGTTCCAGGTACCACTATCATGCTTAAAAGCATCAACATGGCCATCAAGTAAAGGTCGGACTTCGGGAGCACAAAGGATCCATAAGGAATCAACTTCTAGAATAAGTTACAGGGAATCCTCATGGAGAATATGACAAAATTACTCAATCAAGATACTACAATAATAGATCTTCCAGCTAGGTGTGTCGGCCAAAACATCAACCTTGCCGGAACCTACATCATAGATCTTGGGAGAATTCCAACCATTATATCTGCCTGAGATTCAGATCTGGTTGGTAACAGGATATTTCAGACAGCATGTCTGGAAAAGGAAAGGTAGCAACACAAATTGATGAGATGACATTGCGAGATTCTCGGGAAATGAACTACGATAGCAGGCTCCAAAACATGAGTTGGTCCTGCTACAAACATGTGAACACGCTATCCAAGACAAGCATGACCACGTAGTAGTCTTATAATAAAACACTACCGAGTTCAGGTGGGGAACCACCATCGAGGATATCGAAGTCCTTGCATAAGTCTAGCTCTTAAGAAGAAACTTCTTCTCCTTGAACAAATCAATCAGTGGCTTGGTGAGCTTGGAAATGCACGTGGAATGGAGGTAGCTAATCTCACAAACCAAAGTATACTTCACACATGCATGACTGACTTGGGAAGATTCCAGAGGAAGCAACATTGACTTTCTCAAATTCACGGCGGCAACTTGCATCAAATGCACATGTATTAGAGGAAGTCACTTCTTTCATCCGAACATATGATTCATGCACGGGACATGAAGATAATGCTTATAAAAGTTTCCAACACTAGCTTAATGTCCAACAAATCATGGAGAAGATAGGAATGTTGTCGATGGTCTCAACAACAATTCATCTAGGTTTCCATATAAATGGAATTCCACAATCATGTGAACAAGGTGATAGCATTGGTCATACCCAAAAGATATAATGGTGTATGCACGAGGAAGCAACCACGAGTAAGACAACATTACGAGCATCGTTGGTTCTGATTTGATTTGATGATAGCCCATACTCAAATAAAAATTTGTACAAGACAATAGATCCAACAATTGATCACGAGGATCAATCAGTGAAGATATCATCTCTCTTCAACACACACACACAAACGCAAAGATATCCCTTCAGAATGAACTAAGTTAGGCAAAGCTTTTATCTTCCAACTCTCCAAGTTGTTGTTTAGCTTAACCAACTAGCTCAGGGGTATCCAACATAGATTCATGGAGAAAGGGTGGTTTACAAGAAACCAACTCGATCACGAGCTCAACATAACAGTCAGGGAACAACCTGGTGATATTTTCAAGAAGATATTCAGAAAATCATGATCCACTGATATGTTACTAAGCTTGAGAACAATCTTGCTTTTCAGGGCAAGACGATATGATCGAAAGAGCAAGGAATTAACATAATCCAAACTCATTGATCGAAGAGTGCACCAAGAAAATGGACTAGCTAGCACAGTCTATCTTAGAATGATGATTCAATAACCAACACGCTAAGAATGAAATTATTGTCCTTTAACTACCAAGCAACAAGGTTGCTAGGGGTATTGAATTCACACATCATAGTTCACTTGTCGGCATTTCGGTTGCAACAACACGGAGACCGAGGAATGAATAATGATGGCGAGGAGTGTCACTTTACCAAGAATTCATAAGATGGTGGTGCAATTCTCATGAAAATCCTGACATAAAGGGGGTAATACTCCAAGGTAGAATAGAACAAAAGATGGTTTAGCATTTTGATCTACGGAATACAACTGCTTTGACCCAATCCAAGAAATGGATGAGGTACTGGAGTTTGTTTCTCCTAGTCATTCCGGAATAGAATGGCTTGACGGACCACAAGAATATGAGGTATCGATGAGCATGAATGCATGACATGCTCTTGATTATCAAATGATAGACGAAGATTAGGATACAACTGAAGTGGGGGCAACTCAAGGAATATATAACTTTCTGAGTTGTGGAAGCGTAGATTAGTATGACGAACAAGTTCAACATATTTTCTTCCGGATAACCCATGCAGAAAGGTAGGATTGGCAGAGTCATAAATATAGAATGAAGAACTCATCAAGAGCACTTTGGTTGCGATCTTTTGGTTCAAAAGAACTCCTGCCATATGTAGTTCATGGTATTTGGAAGAAGGAAATACCACGGACCTCGAAGACTATCACAAGGTTTCTAATATCCTGAAGGAACTAGCAAACACTATCAACATGAATGAGTGGAGTGAATCTTGGGTTCAAGGACCCGGAAATAGAATGCCTACTAACTAAATGGCATCACGGGATGCTTTCGAGAAAATGGCCAGAATCATCACACTAGGAACACAAAACATGACTAGATTACTAGGTGATTCTCTAAGACACCTAGGGTCATAATAATAGCTTCAACATGTATGTCGAGGAAATGAAGTACCTCAACACACTGATTAGTGTGGTTAATCTGGCCCAAAGGAGCATCAGGAACGGGGAGAAGGGATTTACAAATGCATCAGACTACTTAGAAACCTGGGATGACTCGGACAGCATAACGGCTGTAAATGCTCAAAAATATTTGAGACATCCTGAAAAATGGTGGCATGACCACTCAACATCACAA
The DNA here is from genome assembly GCF_018294505.1 of Triticum aestivum. NCBI lineage: Eukaryota > Viridiplantae > Streptophyta > Magnoliopsida > Poales > Poaceae > Triticum > Triticum aestivum. Next base: position 363,551,821 of record NC_057799.1, read on the forward strand.
TATCAATGTTCTGAGGCCAGCTATGAACATACGGAAGTAGTAGAAACTAAACTGAGACTTGAATCCATCAATCCTATAAGTCTATGGATTAGTAACACGTGATCCTGATAGAAAGAAGAGAAGCCTAGTTCTTAATCCCCGTAGAAAAAAAGAGGTTGACTCAGATCAAAAGGGCATAAGGTAAAGGAGTAAAAATGTCAGGACCCCGATTCTAGGTCACACCGATCTAGCCTGTAACACCTCATATCACTTTGCGGCCTCACGCACGGCACTCCCACGGGTGTCGCCTTACCATAGCCCGGGACCGTTTGCGCCTTTTGGCTCACGTATATGACAGTGCCGCTAGCATCCATATGACAGAGAACCCCGGCCGACATGGCTAGTCGTGAACCCAAAGCGGCACTAACGTATGGGGACAGGCATACATGAATCAACATCGAACGCGTCGGTCAGCAGCGTGTGAATCCGGGCTGTAGCACTGGGCTAACAGGACTCCGGGAACCCGGGCTGTAGCAGGCTAGGCAGGACTCCGGATGTCACCGCGTGACATTTCCCCGAAGGGACAGACACAGGAACGAAATGAAACACATGCCGGCCAGTCAAGTGTCCGGAGCAGTAGTGCTGGGCTAGCAGGACTCCGGTGAACCGGGCTGTAGCAGACTACTATGGCTCATGGAAGCACTAGACTACATTTCCCCATAAGAGAGGCTGCCAAGGATAAACAACTAGATTGTCGGATCCCACACATACCAAGCATTTCAATCATACACACAATATGCTCGATATGTGTAAATACAACATGGCATCACAACAAAACTCTACAACTCCAAGTACTTTATTTAAAAGGCTCCGGAGAGCCATACATAACATGTTCATACAGATAGGGGTCACATGACCCGACACTCAAGTCATACAAACATACAAGCACATGCGGAAGCAAACTTGTCTGGGTACAGACACTAGAAAGAAAGAAGGCTTGACGAAGCCTGTCTATCTACGTAGGCCCTTCACAAGCTCAGATCACCACCTGGGTGGCAAGTCACTCGTCAACGTCGAGATCTACATAGAACCCATCGGAAGGGGCGGTGTTGTCGTCTGAAAACAGTAATTGAAGCAACATGAGTACAAAGGTACTCAGCAAGTCTTACAACAGATCCTACTATACATGTACATTCTCAAGAAGGTAGTGGAGTTATTGCAGCAAGCCAGCTTTGACTCTTGGCTAAGCTATCCTACGAGACACCACTTGTAAAATAGTTTTCGCACACGAGTCCACTAATCACCATCTCAATACTCCACCGTGGATCCTCCCTCGTCATCCTACGAGAGAGCCATCCGCGGTACTCACACTTATCTTGAGGCTTTTAGTAGTATCCATTTACTTGTCTATGAACTGCATAAGCGACCAAGTAGTCCTTTACCGCGGACGCGGCTATTCGAATAGTTTTATACCCTGCAGGGGTGTACTTCGTCACACACGCTCTCACCACTTACCGTCGTTACACGACATGTACTCGGCAACCTTCAAGCGGAAGCCCAACGTGGGTGTCGGCCACAGCCTACCTAAACACTCAAGTCTCTAGTCCAGGTTTATCGCCTATTCAGGTTCCATCCGCAGGGAGTCCGGCCGAGGTTTCCACATACGGCCCCGAACGATGTGTGCAGGGTTCCCGAGACACCAAACGGGCGACTCGGTACACCGGGCCACGAGCCTACCGCATCACAGCCCACCCCTCGGGTCAGCGCTGTCCACGGCCTCCAGCTTACTACAAACACCAGAAACTACGTGCAACTCCTGGACAGAGGACAAGGGTGATTAAGAAGCCGAGGGGGTCCATTGGTTTCGGGCCCAATGCGTGGTAGTAGCTGAATCTTAAATCACGCATACAGATCTCAGTTCTTAGGGACGGTCTCAATGAAACAACCCACCATGTACTCCTACATGGCCTCTCATCGATACCTTTACCAAAACATATTCAACACCTCACTCTCATTACCGACACATGCTTTCACTCTAGTTCATCACCCTGATGAGCCAGACCTGACACGACTCTAAGCGTAGCAAGCATAGCATTGTAGGAACACAACATGGCTCAATCAACTCCTACACATGCTAGTGGGTTTCATCTAGTTACTGTGGCAATGACAGGTCATGCAAAGGAAAGTGGGTACAACTACCACAACACACAGCAGTTTGAATCGCGTTGTCTTAATGCAGTAAACGAGAGCAGAAGCGAGAAGATGGGTTTGTATCGAAATGATCAATGGGTTGCTTGCCTGACGGAGTGGTGGTGGAATACTGCCCTTCGGTTGGATACTCGTGAACATCCTTGGAGGCAGAACCTACCACGAAGAACACATCGAAGCACAATCAACACCAAGCAAAATGCAACAATATGATGCATGAATGAGACATGGCAAAATGAATGTATTGGGCTAATGCAACTAAGACCAGATGGGTTTGGACCATTTTGAATCAAAGATTCAAATTCCAAGCTCATAAGTGGCCCTTATTAGTGCTTTATCTTGTTCTGCATTAAACAGCAGGTTAATTTTCTTAAACATGCATGAAACCAGTACAGATGGATAGATTGGATTTTTCTGATCATTTTTCATATATAAATCTTTTCATTCTGAGCTATAGATTATTTTCTATGATTTTTTGAAGTTTGTGATATTTTCTGGAATTTCCTGTATAGAAATAATTCCAGTAATTAAATTGTTTATTACGTCAGCAGTGTGTCATGATGACGTCAGCGGGTCAACGGGGTCGGTCCAGGTCAAACCTGACGTGTGGGTCCCCTGTGTCAGTGTCACTGTTAGTTAGTTAAACTAATTAGAATTAATTTAAATCTAACTCAGGTTAATTAGCAGGCGGGCCCCACTGTCAGTGACTCTGGGGAGTCAAACCCGTGGTCAAACCACGCTGACTCGCCGGCGTTTAGCCGCCGGCGACGTCCAGACGCGGCGGAGGCTGCGGGATTCCTCCTCCGGCGACCAAAGGGGCGGCGGAGGGCACCTACGCGTAGCTGGGAGCAACCCGCGTCGATTGGTGGTGGAGGTGAAGCTCGGGGTCGCCGGAAATGACGCCGGCGACGAGCTGTGCGGCTGCCGGGGTACGGGTGAGGTCGGACCCGTCGTTGTGGTGCTCTTGGAGGCTCAAGGCCAGGTCCTACGTGGCCTACGTGACGAGGTGAACTCGTTGGGCATGGTGGCGTGCCCGTTGGGTGGCCGGAGCATCGTCGGCGACGAGCTCGGCGGCGGCGCGTGCGGTGCTGCTTGTTGCGGTCGAGGCAGAGGGCGGCAGCAAGAACGAGAGGAAGGGGAAGGGGCAGAAGCTCACGGCAAAGATGATGAGCTAGGCGGCGCTGTCGGGGACGAACTGCTGCGGCGGTGACGGCGAAGGGGATCTCCGGCGGTGGCGGTGAAGGCGAGGTCGGAGCAGTGGCTTCGGGGCAAGCGAGCGCTCGGGGCCCGGCCTGCTCGAAGGAGAAGACGACGGCGGAGCTGCTGGACACGGTCAGGTGACGCGGAGACGGCGGTGGCTACGGCTACGTCGGCGAGGTGGCAGCGGCTGCGTCGGCCATGGTGGAGGGAGGCGAGGGAGAGGTGATGGGGGAGAAAGGAAGTGTCCAGGGGCTCGGGGGCGCGACGTGGAGGTCGTCCAGCTCGTCCACGGGCGAAGCGGCAAGCAGGTGGCGCCGTGGCGAGCTCGCGCACGCCGGCGTCACCTCTCTGCCTGCTCTGGCGGGAGGAAGCAGCTGACTGGCGCGGGCCAGCACAGTGCTGGGCCGGCCAGTGGGCTGCCAGGTAAGATTCTCTCCCTCTCTTTATTCTGTTTTGTTTTTCCTATTTTTCTGTAAGTGTAGGGCTTTATTAAAAATACTAAAACGTTTCCAAAAATCCTGCAAATAATTGTGGGCTCTGTTGGGATTATTCCTAACAGCCCTCACTTAAATCCAGAATTATTTGGGCATTTGAATTATTCTATAGCATTTAATGCCCAAATGCAAATAGATAAAGAATTAATCCAGTGACCTTATGTGTCCTGGAAAATTGTGAACCCATTTTGTCAGAGGTCCTAACCCAAGACAAAAAGGGAGAACTTTTTAGAAGGGCATTTCAGGTTCATTGAAAATAATTTTACTAAACCCTAGTTGTTTTCAGAGGGGGTGCTGGGGTTTCTGTCATCCCCATTTCAAGTTTCTAGAAAAAGTAAACATGATGCGACACTCTAATGCATGAACTAGCTAGGATGTGACAACTCACCCCCACTCAAAAGAATCTCGTCCCGAGATTTAGGTTCCGTTGGGAAGAAGGTGGGGTACTCAAGTCAAAGACGATCCTCCCTTTCCCAAGTGGCTTCTTTCTTGGAATGGTGTGACCATTGAACCTTGAGAAACTTGATGTTTTGGCATCAAGTGGTACGCTCGGCTTGATCAAGGATTCGAACGGGATATTCCCGATATGTGAGATTATCTTGGAGATCAAGCGTTTCGTGGTCCACTCCACGGATAGGATCCGAGAAGCAGCGCCTGAGTTGAGAAACGTGGAAGACATCATGGAATCTGGAAAGATGCGGAGGTAGTTCCAATTGGTAGGCAAGTTCTCCTCGCTTGGCAAGAATGCGAAAGGGTCCAATGTAACGAGGAGCCAATTTGCCTTTGATACCGAATCGATGGGTTCCCTTTAAAGGAGTAACCCGAAGGTAAGCCTTCTCGTCAACCTCAAAAGTCATACCCTTATGTTTGCGGTCATAATGGCTCTTTTGACAAGATTGGGCTGATTTCAATTTCTCGCGAATAATGCGAACCTGCTCTTCTGCTTCCTGAATCATATCTGGGCCAAAGAGTTGTCTTTCCCCGGTTTCTGACCAGTTAAGAGGCGTTCGACATTTTTGTCCATAGAGAACCTCGAAAGGAGCTTTGCCCAAGCTAGCTTGATAATTATTGTTATAAGCGAACTCGACGCATGGAAGGCATTTCTCCCAATCCATGCCGAAAGAGATGACAGAAGCTCAGAGCATATCCTCCAGAATTTGATTAACTCATTCTACCTGACCACTTGATTGAGGGTGGAAGGCGGTGCTAAAGGAGAGACGATTTCCCATAGCATTTTGGAAACTTTCCCAAAATTGAGAGGTGAAGAGACTTCCACGGTCTGAGTTAATTTCCAATGGAACACCATGAAGAGACACTATTCGGGAGATGTACAAGTCAGCTAGCTGGCTAGCGGTTATACTCTCACGAACAGGTACGAAGTGGGCTACTTTGGAAAGACGATCGACAACAACAAAGATAGCATTATTCCCTCTCTTGGTCCTGGGAAACCCGGTAATGAAATCCATACCGACTTTATCCCATTTCCATTCAGGAATAGCCAAAGGTTGAAGGGTGCCAGCAGGCCGTTGATGCTCTGCTTTAACACGACGACAGACGTCGCAATTAGCAATGTATTGAGCAATTTCTCTCTTCATCCTAGTCCACCAAAACCTCTGGCGTAGGTCTTGATACATTTTAGTACTACCGGGATGAATGGTGAGAGGAGATTCATGAGCTTCCTTAAGGATCAAACGCCTCAGGTTGCGTACCTTGGGAATCACTAGACGGTCTCCAAAGAACACAACACCTTGGTCATCAACGGAGAAACAATACAATGGTTTAGACAAGGATGGCTAAATCTTGGCAAGAAAATGCAGAATGTAATGGATAACACGGAATGCAGAGATGATCATCAGTATGACATGGTAATATAGAAACTGACATATATATACCAACGGTCATACACACCATACATAGTTTAGTACAAGCCCAGGCTAGAGTACAGCTACGATGAAAGACGATACATCTCATCAGAGGCATTCCAAGCTCCTATACATTATTTTTCTACACCTCCGGAACGTGATACACACCGAGTCGTATCCCACAAGACACGCAGGACTGTGGGGAATACAACTGTTACAGCACTAGTGAAACTACTACCAACTCAGACGTCTCCGTAGTAATCTTCATAAAGATCACCACCATGTCCTGGGAGCTGAACATGATCATCTGGAAACAGTCGGTCCTGTGGAGCTTGCAGTCCATAGGGACTCGGATGTGGCCTTGGTCCAACGAACGGTGGCAGACGAGGTCCACGAGGAGAGGTGATGCCTCCTACATCACGCCATTCCATACAATCTGGCAGACCAGACCACACGGGATACAAGTCCCTCATGTCCATATACCCAGCCTGCACGACAGGTGCAAACCGTGTCAGAGTGGCCCAGTGATCAGAACGAGCATTAAAGAGCTCCATTTGCAAGGCACGATTCTCACAGTCCTTGTCCTCAAGCATCTGGGTGGTGGTGCGGAGTAGTAAATCCTCATGGGTAGGATCACAGTAAATAGCCTGATAGTACCCTTGTGCCCCAGGGAGTGATGCTGGCATATAGCGGAAGTCAGTGTTCTGAAGCAAGGCAGTTCTGGCTCGTATGATAGTCATCATCGAGTAAGCTGCGTCCTGCACGGACATCTCGATGGTAACCCCAAGTCCATAAGAGCAATGGAGGGGTTCAGTGGCTCCAGGATAGGAAGGGTAAATCCTGACTGTGCAAAGATATTGACTTTGATTAAAGTCTCGAAACTGCTCCTCGACGGTATACTCGGGATACCATCGATAGCCTGTCTCAACCATCACTCGGACCAGCATGGCTGTGTGACTAGGTACATCGAGGCACCGGGTCAGACGAACCACTTGATTCTGGGAACGGTTGGCCATGTGAAAGCACGAAATAATGCAAAGGCATTAGAATTTCTAGGTGAATTCGGACAGCATAACGGCTGTAAATGCTCGGAAAAAAAATTGAGACATTCACAACAGTTTGCAAAACCACTCAACAACATCATATCAAGGTTCTGGTTCAACCGACAACATACTAAAGGTAGTAGAAACTGAACTGAAGCATGGAACCAACAATCCTATAAGCTACTACAGATTAGTAACACGTGAACCTGATAGAGAGAAGAGAGCCTAGTCCTTAACCCACGTAGAATGAGAAGAGAATGACTCAGATCATAGGGCATAAGGTAAAGGAGTAAAAGCGCCTTACGTTCCCTCCCACAATCAATCCCCCTACATATAACTAAAGCATTTCTAGACTCGACATCGACCAGTTTGGCTTAACGCACCTACAGGCAGTCCGGCTCTGATGCCAACGCTGTCAGGACCCCGATTCTAGGTCACACCGATCTAGCCTGTAACACCTCATATCACTTTGCGGCCTCACGCACGGCACTCCCACGGGTGTCGCCTTACCATAGCCCGGGACCGTTTGCGCCTTTTGGCTCATGTATATGACAGTGCCGCTAGCATCCATACGACAGAGAACCCGGGCCGACATGGCTAGTCGTGAACCCAAAGCAGCACTAACGTATGGGGACAGGCATACATGAATCAACATCGAACGTGTCGGTCAGCAACGTGTGAATCCAGGCTGTAGCACTGGGCTAACAGGACTCTGGGAACCCGGGCTGTAGCAGGCTAGGCAGGACTCCGGATGTCACCGCGTCACATTTCCCCGAAGGGACAGACACAGGAACGAAATGAAACACATGCCGGCCAGTCAAGTGTCCCGAGCAGTAGTGCTGGGCTAACAGGACTCCGGTGAACCGGGCTGTAGCGGACTACTATGGCTCATGGAAGCACTAGACTACATTTCCCCATAAGAGAGGCTGCCAAGGATAAACAACTAGATTGTCGGATCCCACACATACCAAGCATTTCAATCATACACACAATATGCTCGATATGTGTAAATACAACATGGCATCACAACAAAACTCTACAACTCCAAGTACTTTATTTAAAAGGCTCCGGAGAGCCATACATAACATGTTCATACAGATAGGGGTCACATGACCCGACACTCAAGTCATACAAACATACAAGCACATGCGGAAGCAAACTTGACTGGGTACAGACACTAGAAAGAAAGAAGGCTTGACGAAGCCTGTCTATCTACGTAGGCCCTTCACAAGCTCAGATCACCACCTGGGTGGCAAGTCACTCGTCAACGTCGAGATCTACATAGAACCCATCAGAAGGGGCGGTGTTGTCGTCTGAAAACAGTAATTGAAGCAACATGAATACAAAGGTACTCAGCAAGTCTTACAACAGAACCTACTATACATGTATATTCTCAAGAAGGTAGTGGAGTTATTGCAGCAAGCCAGCTTTGACTCTTGGCTAAACTATCCTACGAGACACCACTTGTAAAATAGTTTTCGCACACGAGTCCACTAATCACCATCTCAATACTCCACCGTGGATCCTCCCTCGTCATCCTACGAGAGAGCCATCCGCGGTACTCACACTTATCTTGAGTCTTTTAGTAGTAACCATTCACTTGTCTATGAACTACATAAGCGACCAAGTAGTCCTTTACCGCGGACGCGGCCATTCAAATAGTTTTATACCCTGCAGGGGTGTACTTCGTCACACACGCTCTCCCCACTTACCGCCGTTTACATAGCATGTGCTCGGCAACCTTCAAGCGGAAGCCCAGCGAGGGTGTCGGCCACAGCCTACCTAAACACTCAAGTCTCTAGTCCAGGTTTATCGCCTATTCAGGTTCCATCCGCAGGGAGTCCGGCCGAGGTTTCCACATACGGCCCCGAACGATGTGTGCAGGGTTCCCGAGACACCAAACGGGCGACTCGGTACACCGGGCCACGAGCCTACCGCATCACAGCACACCCCTCAGGTCAGCGCTGTCCATGGCCTCCAGCTTATTACAAACACCAGAAACTACGTGCAACTGCTGGACAGAGGACAAGGGTGATTAAGAAGCCGAGGGGGTCCATTGGTTTCGGGCCCAATGCGTGGTAGTAGCTGAATCTTAAATCACGCATACAGATCTCAGTTCTTAGGGACGGTCTCAATGAAACAACCCACCATGTACTCCTACATGGCCTCTCATCGATACCTTTACCAAAACATATTCAACACCTCACTCTCATTACCGACACATGCTTTCACTCTAGTTCATCACCCTGATGAGCCAGACCTGACACGACTCTAAGCGTAGCAAGCATAGCATTGTAGGAACACAACATGGCTCAATCAACTCCTACACATGCTAGTGGGTTTCATCTAGTTACTGTGGCAATGACAGGTCATGCAAAGGAAAGTGGGTTCAACTAGCGCAACACACAGCAGTTTGAATCGCGTTGTCTTAATGCAGTAAACGAGAGCAGAAGCGAGAAGATGGGTTTGTATCGAAATGATCAATGGGTTGCTTGCCTGACGGAGTGGTGGTGGAATACTGCCCTTCGGTTGGATACTCGTGAATATCCTCGGAGGCAGAACCTACCACGAAGAACACATCGAAGCACAATCAACACCAAGAAAAATGCAACAATATGATGCATGCATGAGACATGGCAAAATGAATGTATTGGGCTAATGCAACTAAGACCAGATGGGTTTGGACCATTTTGAATCAAAGATTCAAATTCCAAGCTCATAAGTGGCCCTTATTAGTGCTTTATCTTGTTCTGCATTAAACAGCAGGTTAATTTCCTTAAACATGCATGAAACCAGTACAGATGGATAGACTGGATTTTTCTGATCATTTTTCATATATAAATCTTTTCATTCTGAGCTATAGATTATTTTCTATGATTTTTTGAAGTTTGTGATATTTTCTGGAATTTCCTGTATAGAAATAATTCCAGTAATTAAATTGTTGTCACGACCGGATTTTCGGGATATTAATTCTCCAGAAAATGGCCGTTGTGCTCACCAGCCCCAGGATTACTGTTAGCTGATGAGGCACCAACTTGATACAAGAAAATCCAAGCAAGTACAAAAAATATGTAGTACAAGACCATTGTGGCCTAGGAGTACAACATTTGGTTTCTAGTGGTTGAGGGCGGAAGCGGTTGGGTACATCTGCGTTTATGGGACTCCATTTCCCACAAGAACAGCTGACCAGGATAACTCCTATCTTCGCGAGGCTGCAAACGCCAACACGTAGGTTTCGAGGTTTGTCACCGCGATACTTATCACCAAGCAAGGAATCTGGCCAAGACAATAGCCAGGGACAAGCCAGTGAGTACGTTTGAATGTACTCGCAAACATTAAGAACACGGGTAAAATATATCAAACATACTCCGGATTATTATGAGATCACACGTTCGCCAAGAAATATACGAAAAACCATGATGCACACATATGGTTAAAAATATCCAAAGTAAAATACTGGGTGCCAAACGAGGGTCTGAATGACTCCTCGAGAGGAAACTGCAAGAATAATAATGCCGCAGTCGGGCGTCGGGGCGACACCACATAAAGGGCTTATAACAGGTAAATGAACAACAAGCATGCCGCAGTCGGGCATCTGAGCGACACCACAGAAAGGGCTTATAAGAGAATAATCACAGTGAATCTCCAGGAGGTAGAACCATCCCAGGGATACTCAATAAAAAAATACATAATACAAATGGTTAGTCCAAAATATTAAAGATCACAATCCATATGTGCCACAATCATAAACAATATTTAGTTCAGTCGTTTCTCCATCCGAAAACCGATAATATGGTCTAGTCGAAACGTATCTCCATCCGAATACCGTTACTGAGCTCTAGCTAATTCGTTCTCCATCCGAAAACCGTCACTGAGTTCTAGTTAAACCGTTCTCCATCCGAATACCGTTACTAGGTTCAACTCAGGCTGTGGTCTTCACTCAAGAACATGACTATCCAACAGAATATATCCTCTGCAGAGGGAGTACCATTTTCCCACGAGTAGCGGGTTTACTTAGTCCATCGAGACTAATTCCGTCTACGGTCTTTTAATTGAAAACACGCCTGACCTGCACACACCAACTTGACTCACCAGTGTCTGGAATCACCCACGACACCTGCCAAGCAAAACTCTAAGTGGGGAGGCTACAACCTCGACGTAGCATGGGATCAAATTTCTATTCGCAGGCTTTGAGGGGGTGCCCCCCCTCTCGGTCCCAACCGGAAACACCCATGCCCCCGGACCGAATGACAGGCTTTAATCCGTGGCCACGGGACCTTCATTACGGCCTCTCTGTACGGTGTGTGCTAGGACGGGGTTGACAACTTACTGAACCGTACCCTATCCCCTGCAGGGACAAGTGGTGGTACCAACAAATAAGGAAGCTATTGATCAAGACTCGATCTACAACCGACTCAGGTGGTCCAAGAATCCTCCAACAATATTACCACTAGTGAAATAAATCACCACTCCTCGAGCCTCACCACGCCATACCGGGCATACTCGTCTCGACGAGGGACTAGGGACAAGCTCGTGTCTACCCAAGACCACGACTTTCCTGGCTTCCTACCGGTATGCATGAGAAGCTCACGAGGATGATCCAAATCATTAGTGTATCCATTGCTGACCACAAAACAACTCCAAAGTGCACTCATGCACGAGACTATATCGATACATAAAGCCAACGCATATACTAAGTCAAAAGGTGTTGTGATCACACCAGAACACCACAACAAAATATTATGCCAGAGTTCAGAAATGCTTGCCTTCAAGAGCATGCAAAGGATGCACTATTTGGAAGCTTTCCCTTTTCTCCAAAATCCTATTTTGCAAAATATACAAATAACAAATATTTCAAACACAGTACCAAAAGTTGTCTCAAATATTTTTGAAATAAATCTTAAAATAAACTAGATGAAATTTGAGAGAGGTAGGAAAAAGAATCAACTCATTTGGAGTTTTATTTTAAAAGTTATAGCCAGTCAAACATTAGTCAAACTTCTGTTTTAATAAAATCAGAAAAAAGGAAAGCGCTGCGGGGAAGAATACGTTTTCAAAACACAGGAGACGTACTCCGGTCTTTGCGCTACCACTTAACCAGAGAGGGCGGGGGAGCGGGTCACTGACAGTGGGTCCCGAGGGCCCACTGGTCAGGTTTGACTGGTCTCCCTCTCCCTCCTTTCTCTGTGCCCGACCGGCGCGGGGCTCCGGCGATCGCCGGTGACGAACGGCGGCTCCTCGAGGGCATCTGAGGGCAGGGATGGGTTGGCCAGACCGAGGCGGTCCTCTTGGTGGGCATTAGGCAGGTGGGGACGGAGGAGGTCACCGGCGGCGAGCTCCGCGGCGGGGGGGGAGGTTCGGGAGCAAAGTGGACTTTGGGCTCCGGTTATCCTTGGCCGAAGCTGAGGCGCTAGGCAGCTCCGCACGACTACGGGGGAGTTCTTGGTGGAATTGGATTGGCGGGGGAGGGCCTAGCCGCAATGCATGGCACGGGATTGCGACGGCGACCGAACTTGCCGGAGGCGGGGAAGAAAGGGCTTTCCCGTCGATTGCTGGCTGTGGGAGGGCTATGGGGGTGGCCTGGGGTTGCTTGAGGGATCGGTCGAGCTCGGGGTCCCTTTAAATAGGTGCTCGAGGCTGGCTCCCGCGGTGGCCGAGGATAAGATCGCCGACGACCACTCTCCTGTAGTTGCAGGGCATCGTGGCGGCGACGAAAGCGTGCCGACGAGCGGGGGGATAAGCACGGCCTGTGCTCTGGGGCAGCTGGCGTGCGCTGGCGGTTTGGGCGGCGCCGTCCGCGGCAGAATCCGCTGCCGACGCCGGCGTGCTGCCAAGGGGGCTCTGCGGCGGCGCTGCAGGGTGCCAGGGAGAGCTTGGAGTGTACTGGAGAGAGGGCGAGTGCCTGGCGCGGTTCGGCAGGCGAGCAGGGGCCAGAGACGGGACGCGACGAGGGCGGCAGTGCGGCGTGTCGGCTCAGTGCGCGCGCGTGCAAAACGTGCGCTCTGGGCGCGCCCAGAGCACGCACGGCAGGTGCTCGACGGAATGCCAGTGCGGTCTAGAGGAGCTGGCACTGCACAGGATGGAGGTAGGGGTAGCAAGGCGCTCATTGGACAAGGTGAAAGGGTCAGGGGTCCAAGCCAACAATGCAAGCTAGCAGACATGCCAAAAATGTTCCTGCACACAGGGTGTTCGACAGAATGCCAAGGTCAGCTAGGCAACCCTTGGGGTGGCCAAACTCTCCAGATCCTGGTCTCTTTAGGAGCTCAAGAAGGTGGTAAGGTTAGTTTGGCAAAAACAGAAAGTTGATAGTGCAAGAATTTGAGAAAACAAGTTTTGGGCAGAAACTAAAGGCTATCATTGCATGCACCAAAAATATGCCAATGGATCCAATCTCCTGGATTTAAGAGTTTGGTAGGGAGGACTATAGGTAGGAAAAAGCTCAAAGGTATTAGAGCAAAATAAAATGGGGTTGCAGTACAAATCACCAAACTAGACCAGCATGGAAATGAAGATGATTCACTCAAATTTTTCAAAGAACAACACTAGGTTTTTGCTTGAAGATGAATTGTATGCATCCACTGACATCTCCAAACACTTGGAATAATTTTTAGAAGAATATTTAAATAGGTTGTACTGCAAAATACCTACTGGACCAGATTTGAAAAATTGATGTGGAGCTCAAAATCTCCAATGACCAAAAGATGTTTTTGCATAAAAGTGATGGGGAAACCTCACATGACATCCCCAAATTTTGGTGAAATTTTTAAAAGCATTTATCAAATGGTTGCAGTGCAAAAAGGGGCTCCAAATTTATGAAAGGTCATTTTAAAAGGATAAAGCTCAAGAAAAATAATTATGCAAATAAATCCACTGATAAAGGATTGATTTTATAAAGAGGGCACACAAGTCCAATAATACTCTTTGAAGGTTCTTCCACTTGAAGTAAAAATTCACAATAACAAAAGGGTAAATCTTGACAAATGGAAAAGTTTTATTTCCTGGCAACATTTTAAATAAATAAAACAAGGCCAAAATTTTTGGGTGTCACAATTGTTTATTACGTCAGCAGTGTGTCATGATGACATCAGCGGGTCAGCGGGGTCGTCCAGGTCAAACCTGACGTGTGGGTCCCCTGTGTCAGTGTCACTGTTAGTTAATTAAACTAATTAGAATTAATTTAAATCTAACCCAGGTTAATTAGCAGGCGGGCCCCACTGTCAGTGACTCTGGGGAGTCAAACCCGTGGTCAAACCACTCTTACTCGCCGGTGTTTAGCCGCCGGCGACGTCCAGACGCGGCGGAGGCTGCGGGATTCCTTCTCCGGCGACCAAAGGGGCGGCGGCGGGCACCTACGCGTAGCTGGGAGCAACCCGCGTCGATTGGTGGTGGAGGTGAAGCTCGGGGTCGCCGGAAAGGACGGCGGCGACGAGCTGTGCGGCTGCCGGGGTACGGGTGAGGTCGGACCCGTCGTTGTGGTGCTCTTGGAGGCTCAAGGCCAGGTCCTACGTGGCCTACGTGACGAGGTGAACTCGTTGGGCATGGTGGCGTGCCCGTTGGGTGGCCGGAGCATCGTCGGCGACGAGCTCGGCGGCGGCGCATGCGGTGCTGCTTGTTGCGGTCGAGGCAGAGGGCGGCAGCAAGAACGAGAGGAAGGGGAAGGGGCAGAAGCTCACGGCAAAGACGATGAGCTAGGCGGCGCTGCCGGGGACGAACTACTGCGGCGGTGACGGCGAAGGGGATCTCCGGCGGTGGGCGGTGAAGGCGAGGTCAGAGCAGTGGCTTCGGGCCATGCGAGCGCTCGGGGCCCGGCCTGCTCGAAGGAGAAGACGACGGCGGAGCTGCTGGACACGGTCAGGTGACGTGGAGACGGCGGTGGCTACGGCTACGTTGGCGAGGTGGCAGCGGCTGCGTCGGCCATGGTGGAGGGAGGCGAGGGAGAGGTGCAGGGGGTGAATGGAAGTGTCCAGGGGCTCGGGGGCGCGACGTGGAGGTCGTCCAGCTCGTCCACGGGCTAAGCGGCAAGCAGGTGGCGCCATGGCGAGCTCGCGCACGCCGACGTCACCTCTCTGCCTACTCTGGCGGGAGGAAGCAGCTGACTGGCACGGGCCAGCACAGTGCTGGGCCGGCCATTGGGCTGCCAGGTAAGATTCTCTCCCTCTCTTTATTCTGTTTTGTTTTCCCTATTTTCCTGTAAGTGTAGGGCTTTATTAAAAATACTAAAACGTTTCCAAAAATCCTGCAATAATTGTGGGCTCTATTGGGATTATTCCTAACAGCCCTCACTTAAATCCAGAATTATTTGGGCATTTGAATTATTCTATAGCATTTAAATGCCCAAATGCAAATAGATAAAGAATTAATCCAGTGACCTTATGTGTCCTGGAAAATTGTGAACCCATTTTGTCAGAGGTCCTAACCCAAGACAAAAAGGGAGGACTTTTTAGAAGGGCATTTCAGGTTCATTGAAAATAATTTTACTAAACCCTAGTTGTTTTCAGAGGGGGTGCTGGGGTTTCTGTCATCCCCATTTCAAGTTTCTGGAAAAAGTAAACATGATGCGACACTCTAATGCATGAACTAGCTAGGATGTGACAAAAAAGAGCCTTACGTTCCCATCCACAATCAATACCCTTATATAACTAAAGCATTTCTAGACTCAACTTCGACCAGTTGGCTTGGTAATCCTACAGGCAGTCAGGCTCTGATACCAAAGCTATCAGGGCCACGATCCTAAGTCACACCGATCTAGCATGTAACATGTCATATCACTTTGCGGACTCACAGACGGTATTCCCACGGGTGCCACCTTACCTGGCCCGGGACTGTTTGCGCCTTTTGGCTCACGTATATGATAGTGTCACTAGCATCCATATGACAAAGAACCCAGGCCGACATGACTAGTCATAAACCCAAAGTGGCACTAACTTACAGGGACAGGCATACATGACCCAGCAACGAACGTGTCGGTCATCAGCGAGTGAATCCGGGTTATAGCAGCTGGGCTAACAGGACTCCGGAGAACCCGGGCTGTAGCGGGCTAACAGGACTCCGGTAGACACCGCGTGACATTTCCCCGAAGGGATAGACACAGGAACGAAGAAGGACACATGCCGGCCAGCCTAAGTGTTCTGGAGCAGTAGCAAGCTACCTTGGCTCAGTGGAAGCACTAGGAGACATTTCCCGGTAAGAGAGGCTACCAAGGATAAGAAACTAGGTTGTCGGATCCCACACATACCAAGCATTTCAAATCATACACACAATATGCTCGATATGTGCAAATACAGCATGGCATCACAACAAAACTCTACAACTCACAGTATTTATTCAGTAGGCTCCGAAGAGCCAAATATTACAAACATGGGTCTGATGACCCAGCATTCAAGTCATACAAGCAACAAGCACATGCGGAAGCTTAACTTGTCTGAGTAAAGACAACTACAAATGAAAAGGCTGAGAAGCCTGACTATCTACAAGACCCTGCCGAGGGCACAAGATCGTAGCTGAGGTAACAAGCTAAACGTCGAAGTCCACGCGAAACTACTAGCGAGACTGAAGTCTCTCTGCAAAAACATAAATTAAGCAAACGTGAGTACAAATGTACCTAGCAAGACTTACATCGGAACTAACTACATATGCATGGGCATAAACAAAGGGGGTGGTGGAGTTTAACTGCAGCAAGCCAGCTTTGGCTCGGTGGCTATCCTAAACTACGACTGCGAGTAACTCTTTTGAGGTGGCGCACACGAGTCCACATATTCACCATATCAATACACCACTATGGATCCGCTCCCGTCTCCCTACGAGAACGCCATCCATAGTACTCACGCTTATCTTGCGCATTTTAGAGTATCCACTTTCACTTGTCTATGAACTGTATAGGCAACCCAGAGGTCCTTTACCGCGGACGCGACTATTCGAATAGATCATTTATAACCCTGCAGGGGTGTACTTCTTAACACATGTTTCCACCACTTAGCGTCTTCACACGACATGTGCTCGGCAGACTTCGAGCGAAAGCCGACGTGGGTGTAGGCCACGACCTAACTAACCACACAAGTCCCTAGTCCAGGTTTATCGCCTATTCAGGTTCCATCCGAAGGGAGTCCAGCCGAGGTTTCCACTTACGGCCCCGAACGATGTGCGCAGGGTTCCCGAGGCACCAAACGGGTGCCCCGGTAAACCGTGTCACGTGCCTCCCGCATCACAGCCCACCCCGCGGGTCAGCGCTGCGCACGGCCTCCAGCATACTACAAACACTAGAAACTACTTGCAACTCCTGGACAGAGGTCAGGGGGGTTAATAAGTCGAGCGAGGTCATATTTCAGGGCCCAACGTGTGGTAGTAGTTGTTCATGGATCACAAACATAGAACTCAGTTCCTGAGGACGGCATCAATGAGACAACCCACCATGTACTCCTACATGGCCTCTCACCGCTACCTTTACCAAATCGTGTTCACACACTTAGCTCTCAACAGTAGGACATGTTCACCACATTCCAATTCATCCCCGATGAATCGGACCTGACTCAACTCTAAGCAGTAGCAGGCATGACAAACAAGCATGAATGAGTAGGCACATCAGGGCTCAAAAACCTCCTACTCATGCTAGTGGGTTTCATCTATTTACTGTGGCAATGACATGTCATGCAGAGGAAAAGGGGGTTCAACTACCGCAGCATGTAACAGTTGACTCGTTGTTGTCCTAATGCAGTAAAAGAGAGCAGGAGCGAGAGAGTGGGATTGTATTGGAATGAACAAGGGGGTTTTGCTTGCCTGGCACTTCTGAAGATAGTATAGTTCTTCATCGGTGTCATCGAACTCATCGTCGGAACCACGTCTACTCAGAGGGGACAAATACCGGCAACAGAGAAGGAACACAATCAATGCAACGCAACAATATGATGCATGAATGTGACATGGAAATATATTGTGGTTTGGGCTAATGCAGCTAGTAACAGAAGGGTTTGTGTTGATTTGAACCAAAGGTTCAAATTCAAACTCAAATTATGAATTTCCAAAGTGCATTAACATGTTTTGATCTATACAGCAAGGTTAAGTTGCTTTAACATGCATGAAACTGGTACCAATGGATGGATTGGATTTTTCTGATAATTTTTCATATATAAATTAATTCATTCTGAGCTACGGTTGAATTTTAGAAGTTTTGGACACGCGCCTGGGACCAAATGGTCACCGGAGCGTAGTCGGCGGCGAGCGCAGGTGGCGGCCGGTTCGGACGCAGGTGGTGTGGCGGCTACGGTGTGCAACAGAAAGTACAGAGAGGGGGGTTCGATCCGTGAGCTCACAGCGGAGACGATGGGATGGTCAGCGTGCTTGGGGAGGCCTGGGGGCGACGAGACAGCGACGGCAATCTCCGGCGGCCGACGATGAAGACATTGAAGATGGCAACGCTGTGGGGCATCTGGCGTCGTGCGGCTCAACAAGGAGAAGTGGCGCGGCGGGGCGGTTCTTCTGGACACGACGGAGAGGCGGGGCAGTGGCTCTGGCCGCAGCGAACGCCGTCGGTGGTGGTGGGCATGCTCGGCCACGGGAGGGAAAGCAGAGGAGCGAGGGGGAGATAGAACCAGAGAGTGAGCGGGGGCTCGTGGCCGTCTCTGTGGCGCTAGGAGAGAGCCTCGGGGGCATGAGGCAGGCAGGGAGGAGGTGGCGGCCTCAGCGCGCACCGTGCCCACCTTCGCCTGTGCCGACTGGAAGAGGTTGAGGACAACTGGCAGTTGGGCCAGTGGGCCGCACCGCCGGGCTTGGTAAGTGACCAGGTAAACTCTCTCTCTCTTTTCCATTTCTGTTTTCTATTTATTTTGTTTTGTTTTGATTTAGTAAAAATACTAAACCACTTCTATAAATTCTGGAATTATTTGTGGGAGCTCTCTGTCATATATGAGTGACCCACAATTATCTTCAGAATATTTGGAGCATTGAAATATTTATAGAAATTGAATGCCCCAATTCAAATACATTAAGATTTAATACAAAAATCGAGGAATGACCTCGAAATATGTTCATCATTTTTGGCAGAGATTTTCACCTTTATCAGAAACCATGAACATTTTCAAAGGGCATTTTGGGTTCATTGAAAAAGATTTTATTTGAACCTATTTGAATTGCATTTGTGGTAGGGTTTATCAATCCCCATTTCAAATTTCTTGAATTTAAACATGATGACATGAAGATCAAGCAAAAATAAGCAAGGGTTGATCTAGGGCTGTGACACTTAGGAGCGTATTAGTACACGATTATAAATACTACTACTCCAAGATGACTGCACATTCCTCCTCAACTCCTCATCCACAAAAAACAAACAAGTCATCATTGTTCCCTTGCGTCTGCCATGGCCAGCGTGAGTTCTGGGTCGAGAGATTACCACCAGGGAGAGGCGAGAATGGAAGAGGAAGCACGAGAGATGTCCCGCCTTGCCACAAAAGCAGACGACATGTCCCGCCGCGTGGCCGTAGCAGCACAGAGGTCCCGCCGCGCTGCTGAAGCAGCACGGAGGTCCCGCCGCGCCGTCGATGCAGCAGACTGGTCCAGCCGCGCTGTAGAAGCAGCAGAGATGTCCCGCCGTGCCACTAATGCAGTTGAGATATCCTCCCGCGCCGCGGCGGCCTAGGAAAATGTCTCGCGGGCAGGAGAGGACTCTTACAGGCGCGTGAATGCGATCGTCAATAGGCAGATGGATCAGATCTCCGGCTAGGTGAGGTTGCATGACGACATGAAAGCCTCGTTTGAACAGGCTACCGACGTCATCCGACAACTAAGTGAGGGCAATGGGAAGCTCCGGGCCAAGCGCGACCTATTGAGGGCGAAGATCGTCGGAAGTGCGGAGCAGCAGGAGGAGACCACTGCCTTGTTGAAGAGGACCGGCGTCATTGTCAAGAAACTTATGGACGAGAATGACATGCTCCGCATCGAGCGCCAAAGGCTGGTGGAGGAATCCGTGGATGCTCTCAAGCAATGTCTTGAGGACACAAAAGAGCTCATTGCTGCTCGCCGCAGAGACTAGTAACCGCGGCCTGCAGAAACACATCAAGAAAGTAGAGATCAGCGATCCAGATCGTTGTCTTCCTTCTTCTTTTGCCCTTGTGTATTTCTGGCGTTGCCACATTTGGCTTTTTTAATTATCTTCCTAAATATGTAAGACGATTATTATCCACTTTCATCGTCCTCATATTCATCAGTCTTGCTAAAAGGCGCAGACGATGCTATATAGGTCCGTCGGATCTTAGATCAAGATCCATGCAAAACTTTCTTTTTAGATTTTCTTTTCTCTCTCTTAAATCTCAGTCGAGTGAGACATAGCCATGCCGTGAAACAAGGGCTCGGGCGCCATTAATGGAGACATTGGGAGGGAGGTGGGCGGCGGATAGAGGTCAAAGGGATCTCCTCCCGATGAGCACGCACAGGGGTCTGGTCGCACGCCTCCCGTACTCGAACAGCTACCCCGCACGGCACCTCCTAGCCAATAAAAAAAGGGGACGCGTGGCGGCACGTAACTGGTAAGTAGAACACCCACAGTTTCAACAATACTTGTGTTTTCGATTTGTAACGTGACAGCACTTGTTCCAAAATGACTTTGTTCATTGTTAATGTGTGCGCCTTCGCAAATCAGATAGAAAAATTACCACAGCATGTTGGTGCCATGTCATGACACCATGCCAAGTTCCATGATTTTCAGGTGACTTTTGGTTTTACGGGGATTTTAAAACCAAGTTTCTTGATGTTTCCGGTCGAGCCAAGACGCCCAAATGTTTGAATTCCATTCCCACTTTTTCCATGATACCTAGAAGTTCGCCCAAGTACACATAAATGATTTTCCAACTAACTTTTGCGCAATGGAGCATGCGCTTTACTTCAAATTTGAATTATGTTCATTAAATGCCTAGAAAATAAATTAATGTATAAAAAGGCCAAACGAACCCGGGATAATTCCAAAATTTAGCACGAAACTCCTATTTGGTCTAAGCTGCCTGTGCAAAAAAATCACGGCGAGAGAAGGTAGTGTTATGTCGTTTCGCACACGGAGGTAACACGTTCCCTCTCGGAACCATGGGCCATCTTGAGAGAAGCTCCGATTTGCAAGAAGCTTATACCAAAGCTTATCCCAATTCGGCCAAAAAAATTACCACAACATGTTGGTGCCATGCCATGACACCATGCCAAGTTTCATGATTTTCAGGCGTATTTTGGATTTACAAGAATTAAAAAACCAAGTTTCTCAATATTTCCAGCCAAGGCACGACGCCCAAATGTTTGAATTCCATTCCCATTTCTTGCATGGGACCTGCAAATTCACCCAAGGACAGACATGTTATTTTTCAACCAACTTTGGTGCACTGGAGCATCTGCTTGTAGTTCAAATTTCAATTATGCACATTAAATGCCCAGAAATTCAATTAATGTATAAAAAAGGCCAAACGAACCTGGAATAATTCCAATATTTAGCACGATACTTATATTTGGTCTAATCTGCCTATGTAAAAAAATTAAAGGGGGAGAAGGCAGTGTATGTTGTTTCGCACACGGAGGTGACACGTTCCCTCTTGGAACCACGAGCCTTCTTGTGAGAATCTCGGGTTTGCAAGAAGCTTATACCAAAGCTTGTCCCAATTCAGCCAAAAAAATTACCACAGCATGTTGGTGCTATGTCATGACACCATGCCAAGTTTCATGATTTTCAGGCGTGTTTTGGATTTACATGAATTAAAAAATCAAGTTTCTCAATCTTTCCGGCCGAGCCACGACGCCCAGATGTTTGAATTTCATTCTCATTTCTTGCATGGTACCTAGAAATTCACCCAAGGACACAAATGTGATTTTTCAACCAACTTTTGTGTATTGGAGCATGTTCTTGTAGTTCAAATTTGAATTATGCACATTAAATGACCAGAAATTCAATTAATGTATAAAAAGTCCAAACGAACCCGGAATAATTCCAAATTTTAACACGACACTCATATAGTTCTATGCTGCCTCTGCAAAAAATCAAGGGGGGGAGGCAACATATATCGTTTCGCACACAAAGGTGACACGTCCCCCCTCGGGAACCACGAGTCTTCTCAAGAGAAGCTCCGGTTTGCAAGAAGCTTATACCAAAACTTGTCCAATTGCGGCCAATTTCTTAACCACAGCATGTTGGTGCCATGAAATGACACCATGCCAAGTTTCATGATTTTCAGGCGAGTATTGAATTTTCAGGAATTTGAAAACCAAGTTTCTCAGTGTTCCCGGCCGAGCCACGATGCCCAGATGTTTGAATTTCATTCCCTTTCTTGCATGGGACCTATAAATTCACCCAAAGACACACATGTGATTTTTCAACAAACTTTGGTGCACTGGAGCATGTGCTTGTAGTTCAACTTTGAATTGTGAACATTAAATGTCTACAAACTCAATTAATGCATAAAAATGCCAAATGAACCCGGAATAATTCCAAATTTAAACATGACACTCATGTAGTTGCATGTTCACTGTACATAAATGTTCTAGCAATTCAAACACCATCATTTCCCTCCATAACACCATTTTGTCTTTCAGAACATAATGAAAAAATCAGGTATACCACAAACAGTTTACTAGAAAGAATCATGTGGAATGCGATATAAAATATCTTGGCGCACCGTCTTGTCAGACTTACGCGGGAAGCTTCTTCGTCTATCCACCGCCCGTGCTTGAACCACACTTGCGTGCCAGTTTCTCGCAGCAACGAGCGAAATTTTTCTACCACCGTGGAAATATCTATCTCCCCGCCCACTCCCTCCCACCAAAAGCCACATTTCCACTGTTCCTCCTTGTTTTTCCAAGTTCAAACCTTCACTATTGCTTACTGGCACCTCAGCCTCCTCGCCGGCGACCCTTCTTCTTGCAGCGCCGCCTCCTCGCCGCGGAAACAATGGGCGACACTGTGGTTTACCAATGAGGTTTGCTCATGCACGGTCCTTTCGCTAATAGCACATTATTGTGCAGTTGCAGGAATCATTCTAATATTTAGGTTTCTTACAATTTGGTCTTGCACATGTAGGTCCTGCTATAAGAGGCTTAGACCCACTATTCGACCCATTTTGCATATAGCAAATGAGACGTCCATGAATATCAGTCAAGTCAAGAAACTCAGAAAGATTGTTAGGATGAAGAAACCTGTGACGAATAACAACAAGATCTTTTTTTGCACAATGAAGAAGACATCAGTCAACTATAGGATGGTACTAACTCTTTTACCTTGTTTTTACCCCTTGCGCCGTTTAAAAATTTATAGCAGCGATTTATGCATATCTTTGTTTTCATTACTTTTCAAAGCAGTTCACCGATAATTATCTCTCAAACCACCTGCATGGTCAAGAGGAGAGGAAGGTATTCATTCAACACCCACGGTACAATATCGAAGTCTTCCTGAATTGGATGAAGGTTGGGCAAGCAATTATCCATAGCCACTGGCCTAAAGTTGCAAGGACATTCAACATCACTGAAGGCTCAATATTTGCCTTCCTGATAGAGGCAAAGGTGTCCCGTCTTTTGATGAGATGATGGATATCGCTTTGGTGGAAGTTGACTTTGACGATCCGACTACGAACGTGCGATGACGTCGCGCCTTAGCAATCGCTAAACCAACTCCGAGAGGTTATTGACCACGCCGGAGCACAATCAACCTGACCACGAGGGTCTGTTTCCTGCGAGCAGACGAAGAACAAGCAAAAAACTAAGATTGCAATCTGGATATTGTGAATATTAGATGAAAGCTTTATTGATCAAGGTGGGGTTCTGTGACGCCTTTGTCTGGTCGTTGAACACAAACGAAGTACGCGAAGTTGCAGCTATGGCGAACTTTTAATCTAAACAAAACCCTAAGTCTAAACGACGCCCTAAGGGCTGTATATATGGAGGAAGAGGGGGGGAATTTCGTGGCCCTTGGGGAAGGGGTCTGAAACCAACCCTATCTCTTGTTTCCCCACACATACGGACTCTAAAAACAGCCTATACTCAAGTATTTTGAAATTACATGGGCCTGGCCCAATAATAAGGTGACGCAGCACCTAGAATAGCCTCTCGACCAAAGTGATGAAGTAGCATCTTGTATATTTCGTCCAAGGCTTCATTCACGCATCATGGTGGCTTCAACGTCCTGAAATCATCACTTGTAACTCCGTTATTGTTCCCCATGCGCATGCCATCATCTCCATGCTTGTTCTTGCTCCAATGTTCATCCTTCTCAAAGCTAGGCCCTTCATTTGTAAGCAAAACAAATGTATCCAATTTAGGCAGCATCATATTCTCATGAACATTAGAATCGTTACCAAGAAACGAAAGTACCTGGTAATTTAATTGGCGTGCGCGAGCTCTAGTAATTGGTCCAGTATGTATAGCAGCAGGGGCTGTGGGTGTAACAATGGTATTGATGTCCTCATCATCCTCCCCTTCTTGAAATGAAGTCGTCCTCGACGGAAGCTCATCTCCCTCACCCAAATAAGGCTTCAAATCTGCAATGTTAAAAGTGGGACTAACCCCAAAATCTGCAGGCGGCTCAAGTTTATATGCATTATGATATATTTTCTCTAACACCTTAAAAGGACCATCAGCACGTGGCATTAGCTTTGATTTGCGCAAATCAGGAAATCTATCCTTACGCAAATGTAACCAAACAAGATCTCCAGGTGCAAACACAACATGTTTTCTACCCTTATCTCCAGCAAGTTTATATTTAGCATTCATACGCTCAATGTTTTCCTTAGTTAACTCATGCATTTTTAAGATCAATTCAGCATGTTGTTTAGCATCAAAATTAACCTTCTCCAAAGATGGAAGAGGCAACAAATCAATAGGTGCACGAGGTAGGAAACCATACACAATTTCAAAAGGGCATATCTTAGTAGTAGAATGCAATGAACGATTATAAGCAAACTCAATATGAGGCAAGCATTCTTCCCACATTTTCTTATTATTCTTCAAAACAGCCCTAAGCATAGTAGACAATGTTCTATTGACTACTTCAGTTTGTCCATCAGTTTGGGGGTGACAAGTAGTACTAAAAAGCAGTTTAGTCCCCAACTTAGCCCATAAACATCTCCAAAAGTGGCTAAGAAACTTAGTATCATGATCTGAAACAATAGTATTTGGCACACCATGCAAGCGAATAATTTCACAGAAGAACAAATCAGCAACATTAACAGCATCATCGCTTTTATGACATGGTATAAAGTGTGCCATTTTTGAGAGTCTATCCACGACAACAAATATGCTATCCCTCCCCTTCTTTGTTCGAGGTAAACCTAAAACAAAGTCCATAGATATATCCTCCCAAGGAACACTAGGTACAGGCAAAGGCATATATAAACCATGAGGATTGAGTCGTGACTTAGCTTTTTGACATGTAGTGCAGCGAGCAACAAAACGCTCAACATCCCGTCTCATCTTTGGCCAAAAGAAATGTGTAGAAAGTACGTCCTTCGTCTTCTTCACGCCAAAGTGTCCCATTAATCCTCCTCCATGCGCTTCCTGCAACAACAAAAGACGAAGAGAGCTAGCTGGAATGCATAGCTTGTTAGCACGGAACACAAATCCGTCATTAACAACAAACTTGTTCCAGGTTCTTCCTTCTTTACAATTCTGCAAAACATCTTTAAAATCAGCATCATGCACATATTGATCTTTGATGGTCTCCAAACCAAATATTTTGAAGTCAAGTTGTGAAAGCATAGTATAGCGACGAGACAATGCATCAGCAATAACATTTTCTTTACCCTTCTTGTGTTTAATGACATAAGGGAAAGTTTCAATGAATTCAACCCATTTAGCATGTCTACGATTCAGTTTCGCTTGACTTTTAATATGTTTCAAAGATTCATGATCAGAATGTATAACAAATTCTTTGGGCCATAAATAATGTTGCCATGTTTCTAAAGTCCGAACAAGAGCATATAGTTCTTTATCATAAGTAGAATAATTCAGCCTAGGCCCACTCAATTTTTCAGAAAAGTATGCAACAGGTTTACCATCTTGTAATAACACACCTCCTAATCCAATTCCACTAGATCACATTCAAGCTCAAAAGTCTTATTAAAATCAGGAAGTTGGAGTAAAGGAGCATGTGTCAACTTATCTTTCAATACCGTGAAGGCTTCTTCCTGTGCGGTACCCCAAACAAAAGGCACATCCTTCTTTGTAAGCTCGTTGAGAGGTGCAGCAATGGTGCTGAAATCTCGCACAAAACGCCTATAGAAACCAGCAAGGCCAAGGAAACTCCTCACTTGTGTGACCATTTTGGGCTGCGGCCAACTCTCAATAGCTTCAATCTTGGCTTTGTCAACTTCAATTCCCTGTGGAGTAACAACATAGCCAAGAAAAGATACTCGGTCGGTGCAAAAGGTGCACTTCCCAAGGTTACCAAACAAACGTGCATCACGTAGAGCAATAAAAACAGCACGTAAATGTTCCAAATGTTCTTCCAAAGATTTGCTATAAATCAATATATCATCAAAATAGACTACCACATATCGTCCAATAAAAGCACGTAAAACTTCGTTCATTAGTCTCATGAAAGTACTAGGTGCATTAGTTAACCCAAAAGGCATGACTAACCACTCATATAAACCAAACTTAGT
This sequence comes from Triticum aestivum, assembly GCF_018294505.1. Classification (NCBI taxonomy): domain Eukaryota; kingdom Viridiplantae; phylum Streptophyta; class Magnoliopsida; order Poales; family Poaceae; genus Triticum; species Triticum aestivum. The sequence goes on from NC_057799.1 coordinate 363,578,217, forward strand.
TTTAAATGTTGTTTTCCATTCATCTCCCAGTTTCATACGAATTTGATGGTATCCACTACGCAAATCAACTTTGGAAAATATTGTAGAGCCACTCAATTCATCAAGCATATCATCTAGCCTAGGAATAGGATGACGATAACGAATAGTAATGTTATTAATGCCTCTACAATCAACACACATACATGATGTACCATCCTTTTTAGGCACAAGTATAATAGGAACAGCACAAGGACTGAGAGATTCGCGTATATAACCTTTGTCGAGCAGCTCCTGTACTTGACGCATAATCTCCTTCGTCTCCTCTGGATTGGTACGGTATGGTGCACGGTTGGGTAGCGATGCACCGGGAATTAAGTCAATTTTATGCTCAATCCCTCGAATAGGTGGTAATCCCGGTGGCACGTCTCGCGGAAAGACGTCAGTGAACTCCTGCAAAATGTTAGTGACAGCAGGGGGCAAAGAGGAAGGCACGTCCTCGAATGAAAATAATGCCTCTTTGCAGACAAAAGCATAGCAAACAGATTTGCTGAAATCTAGCTCATCAATATCAGATTTTGTGGCAAGTAAACATGCACTTTTCAATTTAATTTCAGAAACAACACTAGATGGTTTATTATTAGGTTTCATTTGTTGCTCAAATTCTTTTGCCACATTCTGATTTTCACTCTTATTTTTCTCCTGTTTTGCTTTATTAGCTCTATTAATGTCATGTTTCAAAATGGAATCAGGAGTCATAGGAAGCAAAGTAATATTTTTATCCTTATGAACAAGAGTATACTGATTGTTTCTACCATGGTGTACAGAATTTTTATCAAATTGCCATGGTCTACCAAGTAATAAGGAACATGCTTGCATGGGTACCACATCACAATCAACATAATCAGCATATGTAGAGATGCTAAAATGCACACGGACAGTACGTGTTACCTTAACCTTGCCGCTGTTGTTGAACCATTGGATGTAGTAAGGATGTGGATGTGCTCTTGTGGTGAGAGATAGCTTCTCCACCATCTCCATGCTAGCCAAGTTGTTACAGCTCCCTCCATCTATGATGACGCGAACAGAACGTTCCTTCACAACTCCCTTTGTATGGAACAAATTATGCCTCTGATTTTGCTCTGCTTGTGTGACCTGCACACTCAAAACACGTTGAGCAACTAAACATTCATACATGTCAGTGTCTTCAGGAGCCATGTATTGCGTCTCATTTTCATAATCATCTCCACCATGTTCTTCACGTGTAATAAGAGCCAAAGTCTCCTCATCATAGTCACTAGCGGACTCATACCCACCATCCTCAGTAGCAATCATTACACGCTGAGATTTGCATTCTCGTGCATAATGTCCTCTTCCCTTACAACGACGACAAATAATATCACTTGTGTGCCCTGTTGATGCCATGGAAGAAGAAGAGCTCTGTGCAGGCCCGGCAGGTGCGCTCTTGGCAGATAGTGGTGGTTGTGCCTGCTTTCTTGTATCACGGCTCGAGGTGGAACCTGATGGAGGTGCTGGTGCAGTTGAAGTAGAAGATGCACGCGGTGTCCATGATGAAGGTCGACCTGCAGAAAAGTTAGTTCGCGCCAATGCTTGTCGATCCTGCACTTCACGTTCAGCTTTACAAGCAAGATGGAATAAACGAGTGATATTATTATACTCCTTATACTCTAGAATTTTCTGAATCTCTCAATTTAAACCACCCATAAAACGTGCAAGCATAGCTTCATTCTCCTCAACAATACCACATCTAATCATGCTAGTTTGTAATTCCTGATAATATTCTTCTACAAAAAATTTCCCTTGTTGTAAACGCTGCAGTTTTTGAAGCAATTCACGCTGATAATATGGTGGAACCCAACGAGTACGCATAGCAGTTTTCAAAGCAGCCCAAGTAGCTGGAATAGGATATAATCTACAATGTTCAGACCACCATACACATGCAAAACTAGTGAAAGCACAAACAGCAGCAGCAACCCGTCTCTCCTCGGGATATTGTAAACATGTAAAACGTTGTTCAGTTTCTAACTCCCAAGTAAGATATACATCAGGAATGTATCTACCCTCAAACGGTGGAATATTCAATTTCAGTTTAGGAACATGGTCATGATCTCGTACCTGAGGTGGTGGTGCAGGCCTACCGTTGCGAATATATACCTGAGGTCGACCTGCTGGTGGTGGTGCTAGTGGCTGCACGTAGTTCTGATTTTGATCAACCTCATCCTCATAATCGCCCGCATAATCGTCATCCTCCTCAGCTGCCGCAGTAGCAGGAGCCAAAGAAGCATCAACAGTAGGTGCAGCGGCACCTGAATTTTGACCAGTCTCAATTGGAACGCATTGTGCTCATCCCACTTGATTTGGAAGGCGCCGTTGGAGATGTGGTTGTTGTTGTAGAGGTGCGACAGGTGCAGCCGATGGTGGTTGGGGAAGACGCTTGAGCAATTCATTAAGCTTGTTATCCAGCTTTGTCTCGAACGACTTCTCCACGGCATCTATCTTCTCCATAGCCTCTTCAAATCTGTTTAGCACATCTCCCACCTGGCCACTCATCATTTGCTGAAATTTATCATGCAACTCCTTGTTCGTCATGTTCTCCCAATCAGTCTCATCGGCTTGTGATCCTGCCATGGTTAGCAGCAATAGAAACACAAAAGAATATGATCCTACAGACTACTAGGAAGTGGTGGTGATAGTGGTGTGTCACAAATCCTTCAAGCGAATCTCAAATTCTTACCAGTTCTTACCCAGCAGCAGGTGGTGATCGGCGACCGTTGTAGTCAAAACTCTCAAAGCTTGGATAGAGCGATTACCAGGGAGAGTCAAACGCACGACGTAGATGTATGTGGAGCTGGGAAGGCTTATAATATGGTAGCAAAAAGGGTCAGCAATAATCAATTCAGATATGCAAAGTTGAATAAACGCTCAACGATGGTACTGTGCTGGTCCTAGGCTAGACCGTGCTAGAGACGCGAGCCTAGAACACTAACAAAATCACGGCGCTGCACGTAAACAAGGGAGGAGCACACTCTGAATTTTTTTTTCTCTTTTTTCACTTTTTTTTGCACTTTTTTCCTCTCTTTTTTGAAACTGGAACTATTTTTCTACTGCGGGTAACACAGAAGTTTGGGAGTCCTTCTCTGTCACGACTCGGAGTATGGCGTGATCTGGAAATCCAAAACAGAGTAACAAAATACTGGACTTGGACTAGGACTGGTGGCGGAGATGAATCTGGTGGAACTCGGACTGGTGGTGGAGATGAATCTGGTGGAACTCGGACTGGTGGCGGATATATGTTGCAGGTATACTCGGATTGGCGTGATGGCGGCGGATATGTGGTGGCGTATATGGACTCGGATTGGCGGTGAATATGTGGTGGTGGTATATGGCAGCGGCGATGAAGTTGGTGCGGTGGTGGTATATGGCAGCAGCGATGATGATGATGATGCGGTGGTGATATATGGCAGCGGCGACGTGACAACCTGTGAACAGAACTCGAAACTCTAAAGGACTAGACGCTAAGACCAGCAACTTGACACGATGATGCAACCGCAAATTCAACAAAGCAAACACAGAAAAGATTATGCAAAGGCTCAGATTGGTTCGGATAGGATGAACTAACCCTAAAAAAATTTTTGCCTTTTTCGTGGACTACAGGTATGAAGAACAGACTCGATCTAAATTATGAAAAACTGTAAAATCTCACCGAGCAACCTGGAAATCTGATACCACTTGATAGAGGCAAAGGTGTCCCGTCTTTCGATGAGATGATGGGTATCGCTTTGGTGGAAGTTGACTTTGACGATCCGACTACGAACGTGCGATGACGTCGCGCCTTAGCAATCGCTAAACCAACTCCGAGAGGTTATTGACCACACCGGAGCACGATCAACCTGACCACGACGGTCTGTTTCCTGCGAGCAAACAAAGAACAAGCAAAAAACTGAGATTGCAATCTGGATATTGCGAATATAAGATGAAAGCTTTATTGATCAAGGTGGGGTTCTGTGACGCCTTTGTCTGGTCGTTGAACACAAACGAAGTACGCGAAGTTGGAGCTATGGAAAACTTTTAATCTAAACAACGCCCTAAGGGCTGTATATATGGAGGAAGAGGGGGGAATTTCGTGGCCCTTGGGGAAGGGGTCCGAAACCAACCCTATCTCTTATTTCCCCACACATACGGACTCTAAAAACAGCCTATACTCAAGTATTTCGAAATTACATGGGCCTGGCCCAATAATAAGGTGACGCAGCACCTAGAATAGCCTCTGGACCAAAGTTATGAAGTAGCATCTTGTATATTTCGTCCAAGGCTTCATGCACGCATTATGGTGGCTTCAACGTCCTTAAATCATCACTTGTAACTCCGTTCTTGTTCCCCATGCGCATGCCATCATCTCCATGCTTGTTCTTGCTCCAATGTTCATCCTTCTCAAAGCTAGGCCCTTCATTTGTAAGCAAAACAAATGTATCCAATTTAGGCAGCATCATATTCTCATGAACATTAGAATCATTAACAAGAAACGAAAGTACCTGGTAATTTAATTGGCGTGCGCGAGCTCTAGTAATTGGTCCAGTATGTATAGCAGCAGGGGCTGTGGGTGTAGCAATGGTATTGATGTCCTCATCACTTCCGCTTTTGCAGTTTCGTGGTGGAGATTCATTTGTCTATTTACCGTGTATGATACTACTTTCCAAAGGTTTTCGATGTTGCATGTGAAACTTGGTGATGTTGTGTAATGGCTTAACTGAGTGCCGAAGCTATCTGGTGTAATTCGATTATGAAATCCTGGTTGCCGTTATACGGATATGAAATATCTGGTTTGTTTTATAAGAAATATCAATTTGATTACTACATGGATTATCAATAATAGGCTAATTACCCTGCTTATTGGGGTTTGCTATTGCTGACGGTTACTCAGCCAGCATCATAGGCGATGAACTCAAACAACCCACACGGTTTCTAGAAAGTAGGCGTGTTCGATCAACTAACAATCACACACGGCTTCTGGTAGAGAACTGTTTGCGTTAGGCCACCTTGCACAAATGTTTACACACACAAAACTGTGTGCGATATACGTACGAACGGAAATGTTTTTCTGGGATTCACCGTGTGGAAGTACATACGAGCGGAAACGATTGGGTTTCGATGCCTCGCCAGATCTCACACGAGCTCATTTTGCCCCAGCATGTGTGCCAGGAGGGCCTATCCCCGGCGGTTTCTAGGTCATGTGGAAAGGACCCCCCCCCCCTATCGCCCACACTCACTTGGCGACTGTTCCAAACGCCGTCGCGGAAAAGGGTTAAAAACCGTTTTTATAGCAGGTCTCTGCACTAGTGATAGCCAGCTGCGTCGCCTACGTGCCACCGACGAACCATCAGCTGGCCCAGTGGGTTGACGATAGCCAAGGCGCCACCATTTCCCTTTTGGAGCTCACGTCCACCAGCAACGGACACGGCCTGGACTCCTCCAAGAATGAGAAGGTGCTACTTGTGAGCTGCGTTGGGATTTCCTCGAAGAGGAGAGGATGATGCAGTACAATAGAGATAGGTATTTCCCTCACTTAAGAACCAAGGTTATCAATCTAGTAGGAGAACCATGCAACACCTTGTTCGCAGTACCTACACACAAAATAACAAATACTTGCACCCAACACGATCAAGGGGTTGTCAATCCCTCAGCGGTTAATTGCAAGGATCAAACCTCGTAGTGATAGATAGATAATTAAAACACAAAATAAAATAAATAAAGAAAAATTGCAGCAAAGTTTTTTATTTTAATATATGATAAAAAGTAGACCCGGGGGGCATAGTTTTCACTAGAGGCTTCTCTCTCGAATAAATAGCATACGGTGGGTAGACAAATAACTGTTGGGCAATTCATAGAAAAGCACATAGCTTTGATGTTATTCATGGAAATGATCATGTATATAGGAATTACGTCTGTGACAAGTAGACCGAAATGATTCTACATCTACTACTATTACTCCACCAATCGACCGCTATCCAACATGCATCTATGGTATAAAGTTCATGATAAATAGAGTAACGCTTTAAGCAAGATGCCATCATGTAGACAGAATAAACTCAAGCAATATGAATAAACCCAATTGTTTTACCCTTAATGGCAACAATACAAATATGTGCCTCGCTACCCCTTTTGTCATGAGGTGAGGACACCGCAAGATTGAACCCACTACAAAGCACCTCTCCCACTGAAGATAAACCAATCTAGTTGGCCAAACCAAATGGATAGTTCGAAGAGAAATACAAAGCTATAACAATCATGCATAATAAAATTCAGTAAAGACTCAATTACTTTCAATGAATAATCTGATCATAAACCCACAGTTCATCGGACCCTAACAAACACACCACAAAAGAACATGACATCGGATATAACTCCATGGAGATCGTGGAGATCATGGTATTGAAGATCAGAGAGAAAGAAGAAGCCATCTAGCTACTAGCTATGGACCCATAGGTATGTTGTAAACTACTCACACAACATTGGAGGTGCAACAAGGGTGATGTAGAATCCCTCTGTGTTCGATTCCTCCTCCAGCACAGTACCGATAAAGGCCTCCAGATGGGATCGGGAAAGAACAGAAGCTCTCAACGGCAGAAAAAGTGTTTTGGGTGGCTCTTTGTTTGTTTGGGAATATTTGGAAATTTATGGAGTTGGAATTAGGTCAATCGGAGCAGTGTGGGACTCACGAGCTCAGGGGCACCACCCTGGGGCACACCGGGTGAGCTCGTCGATCTCCCGTAGATCTTCTAGCCTCATCCCGTACATTCTAGTGCCCCTACTAGTCCAGAAAAAATCATCATAAAGTTTCATCGTGTTTGTACTTCGTTTGGTATTGATTTTCTAAAAAGCAAAAAACAAGCAAAAAAACAACAACTGGCACTAGGCGCTGAGTTAATAGGTTAGTCCCCAAAAATGATATATAATTGCATATAAATTATCTAAGATAGGTAATATAATATCATGAATCAATCAAAAATTATAGATACGTTGGAGACATATCAGCATCCCCAAGCTTAATTCCTGCTCGTTCTCGAGTAGGTAAATGATAAAAATGGAACTTTTTTATGTTGAATGCTTCCTCGCATGTTTATCGTGTAATCTCTTGACGGTATAAATATTGATAAAAGATGAAGCAATTGACATCAACATAATAATATCCACAATATAAGAACATAATCATTACTTTTTCAAAATATATGATGCTCAACGAATGTTATCCCTACTCACTGAATTATGTAAGCATGGCATGACTCCGTATTCACTACATAAGTATAAATCCTGAGCACCTCATTGTCAAACCAAGCAATTGTATCATACTTTTGAACGCGCTTCAGCATTTTTTACTCCACTCAATACATGAGCATGAGCCATGGATATTAGCACTAGGGTGGAATTGAGTGCGATGGTAGAGATATATAGGAGAAGCCAAAAAGGAAGAAAGGCTCGCATCAACTCGGCGGATCGTTAGGAAATGGAGAGGCCTTACAATCGATATCAATGCAAGGAGTAGGGATTGCAATGCAATGGATGCACTAGAGCTATAAGTGTATGAAAGCTCAAACTGAAACTAAGTGGGTGTGCATCCAATTTGCTTGCTCGTGAAGGCCTCGGGCATTTGAGGAAGCCCATCATCAAGATATACAAGCCAAGTTCTATAATGAAAAGTTCCCACTAGTATATGAAATTGATTACTCGGAGACTCTCTATATGAAGAACATGGTGCTACATTGAAGCACAAGTGTGGTAAAAGGATAGTAACATTGCCCCTTCTCTCTTTTTCTCTCTTTTTTGTCCGGAGTCTCATCCCGACTTGTGGGGGATTCATTTTCTCCATCATCCTTTCCTCATTGCGACAATTCTCTAATAATGATGATGATCACACTTTTATTTACTTACAACTTGATATTACAACTCGATAACTGAAACAATATGACTCTATATGAGTGCCTCTGGCAGTGTACCAGGATGTGCAATGATCTAGCGTAACATGTATAAAAATGATGAACGGAGGCTTTGCCACAAATATCATGTCAGCTCTATATGATCATGCAAAGCAATATGATGATGAAGACACGTGTCAAAAGACAGGATGGTGGAAGTTGCATGGCAATATATATCGGAATGGCTATGGAAATGCCATGATAGGTAGGTATGGTGGATGCTTTGAGGAAGATATAAGGAGGCTTATGTGTGATAGAGTGTATCATATCATGAGGTCTGGATGTACCGGCAAAGTTTGCCCCGACTCTCGAGGTGAGAAAGGGCAATGCATGGTACCGAAGAGGCTAGCAAATTGCGGAAAGCTAGGAGTGCGTAATTATCCACGAACTCAAATTAGTCATAAAGAATTTATATATTTATTGTGAAAGTTTTATCAGCCCTCAACACAAAATATTCTCGCATGCCCCTTGGGAGGAGGTTGGTAGGAGTTCACCATCGTGCACCCCTGGTTATGACAGCACTCAAGGATTTCAATCAGACATAAAAATGCTCAAACATCCCCACCATGCCATAACAGACACTTAAATGAGTAGTTAATAACAAGCTTTAATATTGAAATTCTTACCAACCAATGACCATGGACTCATACGCTTCCATATTACGACATCAATATAATTAAGACATACATTTCATATTTACTGATCAACATGAACGTTTTTATTATACCACTCTTAGATACCTATCATTTTTGGACTAGTCTTATAACCCGTGCTCATTACCACTTCCTATTTAATGACTCTCAAAAATATTTAAGTGGAGCATGAGAGTTCAATCATTTCTATAAAATATAACCACCGCCGTGCTCTAACAGATATAAGTGAAGCACTAGATCAATTGCATAGCTCAAAAGATATAAGTGAAGCTCATAGATTATTCTAACAAATTGCAATGAATGTGCGTCTCTCTCAAAAAGGTGTGTCCAGCAAACAATGATTGTGGCAAACTAACAAGCAAAAAAACTATTGTACAAGATGCTCCAAGTAAAACTCATATCATGTGATGAATAAAAATGTAGCTCCAAGTAACATACTGATGAATTGTAGACAAAAGAGGGGATGCCATCCGGGGCATCCCCAAGCTTAGACACTTGGGTCTTCCTTGAATATTACCTTGGGGTGCCTTGGGCATACCAAATCTTAGGCTATTTTCACTCCTTATTCCTTCATCCATCGTGATCTCACCCAAAATTTGAAAACTTCAGCACACAAAACTCAACAGAAACCTCGTGAGATTCGTTAGTATAATAGACAAATCATAAAGTTTAGGTACTCTTATAAACTCAGTAATAATTAACCATTCATAATACCTACTATATTCTAACTTCTCCATGACTTATACCCCCCGATATAATCCATAGCATCATTAAAATAAGCATACTATGCAATAAAAATATAATTTGTCTTAAACAGAACAGTCTTTAATGATGCGAACAAAAAATATACTTCTCTAACTCCAAAAACACTGAAAATTAGGTCAACATGGGAAATTTGTATACCAATCATGTGTAAAAATTTCATAATTTTATCTAGTACCAGTGAATTATAGTAATTCCAGTATTGGGTGCAAAAGTTTCTGGTTTTTTTTCACAGAATCAAGTCAACTATAAACCAAATCATCCCAAAGGCTCTACTTGGAGCAAACACTAACTAAAACATAAAAACACAATCATTAAAGTAGCAATAATCATTTCAACACACAAGAACAAAAAATAAAAGCAAAATTTTAAGATAACTATTGGGTTGCCTCCCAACAAGCGCTATTGTATTGTGCCCCTATCTAGGCATAATGCAATACTCTCAAGTATTGTCATCTTTAGAAGTAATTCCATAGGTAGCTCTCATAATATATTCATATGGTGGTTGAATTATCTTCCTTGGGAAGTGTTCTATCCCTTTCTTTAATGGAAATTGGAACCTTATATTTCCTTCTTTCATGTCAATAATGGCACTTATGGTTCATAGTAAAGGCCTATCAAGTATTATAGGATAAGACTATTTGCATTCAATATGTCGCAAAATAAAATTCACGGGCACATTATTTCTATTAGCAAGTATGAGAACATCATTTATTCTACCCAATGGTTTCTTAATATTTAAATCCGCTAAATGCAAGTTAAGGGAACATTCATCCATATCGGTGAGACCGAGCATGTCACATAAACATTTTGGTATAGTAGATATGCTAGCACCTAGATCACACAAAGCATTACATTCATAATCTTTAATCTTAACTTTAATAGTTGGTTCCCATGCATCATGTAATTTCTAGGTACAGAAACCTACAATTCTAACTTCTCTTCATGAGTTTAATCATAGCTTCTACGATATGTTTAGTAAAAGCTTTATTTTGTTCATAAGCATTAGGTGAGTTATCATGGTTTGTGATGTCTACTACGCAACTTTATTCTTGTAGACACATGTTGGGCCTCCAAGCGCAGAGTTTTGTAAGACACTAGCAATTTTCCCTCAAGTGGATGACCTAAGGTCTATCAATCCGTGGGAGGCATAGGATGAAGATAGTCTCTCTCAAACAACCCTGCAACCAAATAATAAAAAGTCTCTTGTGTCCCCAGCACACCAAATACAATGTTAATTTGTATAGGTGCACTAGTTCGGCGAACAGATGGTGATACAAGTGTAACATGGATAGTAGATATTGATTTTTGTAATAAGAACAATAAAAAAAAGCAAGATAGCAATTGATAAATAGGAGCACAAACGGTATTGCAATGCTTGAAAATGAGGCATAGGGTCTGTACTTTCGCTAATGCAATCTCCCAACAATGCTAATATAATTGGATCATATAACCATCCCTCAAAGTGCGATGAATAATCACTCAAAAGTTCCTATCTAGCCGAGAACATAAGAAGAAATTGTTTGTAGGGTACGAAACCACCTCGAAGCTATTCTTTCCGATCGATCTATCCAAGATTTCATACTAAAATAACACCAAATAATTTCAGATTCATAATACTCAACCCAACACAAAGAACCTCAAAGAGTGCCCCATGATTTCTACCAGAGAAACAAAGACAAGAGAGTGCATCAACCCCTATGCATAGATTACCCCAATGTCACCTCGGGAATCCGTGAGTTGAGTGCCAAAACTTATATCAAGTGAATCAATATGATACCCCATTGTCGCCACGAGTATTCGTGTGCAAGACATATATCAAGTGTTCTCAAATCCATAAAAGTATTCAATCCGATAAAACAAAATCTCAAAGGGAAAACTCAATTCATCACAACAAGATAGAGAGGGGGAAACACCATATGATCCAACTATATTAACAAAGCCCCCGATACATCAAGATCGTGCCATCAAGAACACGAGAGAGAGAGAGAGAGAGAGAGAGAGAAATTAAACACATAGCTATTGGTACAAACCCTCGGCCCCGAGGGTGGACTACTCCCTCCTCATCATGGTGGCCGCCGGGATGATGAAGATGGCCACCGGTGATGATTTTCCCCTCCGGCAGGGTGCCGGAACGGGCTCCCGATTGGTTTTTGGTGGTTATAGAGGCTTGCGGCGGCGAAACTTCCGATCTAGGGTTACCCCGAGGGTTTTTTGAATATTTGGTGATTTATAGGGAAAAGAGGGGGTGCGAGAGGCCACCAAGGTGGGCACAACCCACCTGGGCGCGCCTGGGCCCCCAGGCGCGCCTTGGTGGGTTGTGCCCCCCTTGGGGCACCCCCAGGTGCTTCTCTGGCCCACTAGATGTCTTCTGGTCAACAAAAAGTTTCGCGGTGTTTGGACTCCGTTTGATATTGATTTCCTGTGATGTAAAAACAAGCAAAAAACAACAACTGGCACTGGGCACTGGGTCAATAGTTTAGTACCAAAAAATGATATAAAGTTGCTATAAAATGATTGTAAAACATCCAGAATGATAATATAATAGCATGAATACTTCATAAATTATAGATACGTTAGAGACGTATCAGCATCCCCAAGCTTAATTCATACTCGTCCTCGAGTAGGTAAATGATAAAAGGAATAATCAAAGAAAGTTTCAGTTGGACTTTCCCTTATGACGTGTGAATGCTAGCAAAGTGCATCATTTTGATCAATAATGATAATTTTAATCACTTCTCCTAACATCATAACAACAATTCTTTCTCATAAAACTCATCATGATAAAGTGGTAACCAATGGTTCAAACAATGAATTCTCTTGAAACTCAACAACCTATATTCTCAGTCACCAAGCAATTGCAATTCAACTTATTCAACCGAGTCTAAGTAAGAGCTCCACATACTGAACCATCATATAGTCTTCTATGATTTCTAACACTCACCGCATACACATGAGCAAAAAGTTTCAACCGGACACATAGAAAGATAGGGGCTCATAATTTCGGCTGCCAACGTATTCACCTCAAGGGTGATGTCAACAATAATAACTCATGCTACCCATATCCAACTGGATATGTGTGCCTAGATCTTTCCTCACCGCATGATGCTTGCCAAAAGAGAAAAATAAAAAGGAATAGAGAGAAAAACTTTGACTCTTGCATGAAAGTAAACACATAAAAGTAAAAGGTAGGCCCTTCGCAGAGGGAAGCAGAGGTTGCCGTGCGCTTTTTTGTTTGCATGCTCAATCCCTTAGTGCAAGGAACATCACGTTATATTACCCCTTATGTTAGCAACCGTTATTATGCAGTTTGTCGCTTTTATTCTTTGCCATCACAAGTTCGTACAATGCTCAATTTTCTCTTACACTAAATGATCTAACACTTTTAGAAGCAATTTTTATTACCTTATTGCACCGATGACAACTTACTTGAAGGATCTTACTCAATACTTAGGTAGTTATGGTGGACTCTTGAAAATAAGATTTGGGTTTAAGGGTTTTTGGATGCACAAGTAGTATCTCTACTTGGTGCGGAATTTTTGGCTAGCAAAGATGGGGGGCAGGCACCACATGTTGAAGGATCTATGACAATATAACTTCTGTGTGAATATGAACAAACATAAAATCATTACGTTGTCTTCCTTGTCCAACGTCAACAATTTTGGCATATAATATTTTGATGGGGGCTCACAATCACAAAAGATTTCCAAGATAGTGTATTTGCATGTGAAAGTTCTCTTCCTTATAGTAATCATTCAGGAGTTGCTTGTATGACCAATATTGTGATTGTCAAGCTTCAAAAGATTTCACTTTCTAAACCCAATGTGAAGCTACTATTAGGCATGATATGAACATATAATTTCAACTTGATGATATTCAATTCATTCAACAATTTACTCATAGGATATAAGTGAAGCACAAGAGTAAATGACAAACTACTCCAAAAAGATATAAGTGAAGGTCAAACGAGTAGTTAAGTAAATGGGTAGCTATTTGAGGACTCTCTTTTATTTAAAAACTTTTAGATATAAGTGTTTTATTAAAATAGCAAGAAAAAAAAGCAAAATAAAATAAAATGACAAACCAAGAATAGCACACATCATGTGAAGAAGCAAAAACTTAGGCTCAACCGATACTAACCGATAATTGTTGAAGAAGAAAGGTGGGATGCCTACCGGGGCATCCCCAAGCTTAGATGCTTGGGACTTCTTGGAATATTAACTTGGGATGCCTTGTGCATCCCCAAGCTTGAGCTTTTGTGTCTCCTTAACTCCTCCCATACCACGGTTTACCTAATACTGAAGACTTCATCCACTCAAAACTCAACAAGAACTCGTGAGATAAGTTAGTATAAATCAATGCAAAACCTTATCATTATCTACTGTAGCAAATCACTAAAATTATTATTCAACATTGCATACTAAATGCCTCTGCATATTTAGTACTCCTATCCTCAAATAAAATCATTAAACAAGCAAACATATGCAAACAATGCAAACACAACAGCAATCTACCAAAACAGTACAGTCTGTAGTGGATGAAGAAGTATCCATACTTATTTAACTCAAAAATTCTGAAAATTTAACACACTTTAGAAAATTTATCAGAGCTTATTGTGCAAAAAGTTTCAGCATTTTATCACATTCTGACTTTTCTCGGGAATTTTTGCAACCGCGACAAACTTTCTGTTTTGAAACAGCAACTCATATACTTGCAAAATAAGCATGGCAAAGGCTACCCTTGCCACTTTTATTGAAAAAAAGATGCAAAACATTATTCTAAATAACAGCAAGCAAATCCTAATAAAACAAATGATGCTCCAAGTAAAACACATATCATGTGACGAATAAAAATGTAGCTCCAAGTGAGGTTACTGATAATGTTGAAGACGAAAGAGGGGATGCCTTCCGGAGCATCCCCAAGCTTAGTTGCTTGAATCTTCCTTGAATATTACCTTGGGGTGCCTTGGGCATCCCCAATCTTAGGGTCTTGTCACTCAGTGTTCTCTTCATATCGACATCTCACCCATAACTTGAAAACTTCAATCACACAAAACTTAACGGAACTTCGTGACATAGGTTAGTATGATAAAGAGCAAACCATTTCACTTTGGTACTGTAAAAGACAAGATTCATAATTGTTTCCACACAATTCCTACTGTAAATTATCATTTCCATAATTTATATTGAGCAATATAAGCCATAGAAACTAGAAAACAAGCAAACTATGCATTGAAAACAGAATCTGCCAAAAACAGAACAGTCTGTAGTAATCTGTACTCCAACCATACTTCTCCTACTCCAAAAATTCTGAAAAATTAGGAAAACATAGATAATTTGTATATCTGTTACCTGTAAAAAAAATCAGAACAAAAGCACATTCCAGTGAATTTTCAAAATTCCTGGACTGAGCGCAAAAGGTTCTGTTTTTGGACAGAATCAAGTCAACTATCATCCACACTATCCCAAAGGCTTTACTTGGCACTTTATTGAAACAAAAGCAATAAAACATGATTAATACAATAGCATAATCATGTGAACACACAAAAACAGTAGGTAAAAGTGTTGGGTTGTCTCCCAACAAGCACGTTTCGTTAATGTCTTTTAGATAGGCATGATGATTTCAATGATGCTTGCATAAAAGATAAGAATTGAAACATGAAAAAGAGCATCATGAATCACATGGCAAGCACATTTAAGTCTAACCCACTTCCTATGCATAGGGATTTTGTGAGCAAACAATTTATGGGAACAAGAATCAACTAGCATAGGAAGGCAAAACAAGTGAAACTTCAAAACTTCCAACATAAAGAGAGGAACTTAATATTATTGAGATATGTAAAAGCATAAGTTCCTCTCTCATAATAATTTTCAGTAGCATCATGAATGAATTCAACAAAATAACTATCACATAAAGCATCCTTTTCATGATCCACAAGCATAGAAATTTTATTACTCTCCACATAAGCAAATTTATTCTCATCAATAATGGTGGGAGCAAACTCAACAAAATAACTATCATGTGATTGAAAATTAAAATCATGATGACAAGTTTCATGGTTATCATTATTCAATATAGCATACATGTCATCACCATAATCATCATAGATAGCAACCTTGTTCTCATAGTCAATTGAATCCTCATCCAAAATGGTGGATTCATCATTAAATAAAGTCATGACCTCTCCGAATCCACTTTCAGAATTATAATCATCATAAATAGGAGGCATGCAATCATTATAACAAATTTTCACATCAAATCTTGGGGGACTAAAAATATCATCTTCATGAAATATAGCATCCCCAAGCTTATGGCTTTGCATATCATTAGCATCATGGATATTCAAAGAGTTCATACCAACAACATTGCAATCATGCTCATCATTCAAATATTTTTTGTCAAACATTTTATAGAATTATTCTTCTATCAATTGAGCACAATTTTCCTTTCCATCATTTTCACGAAAGACATTATAAAGATGAATAGTATGATGCAACCTCAATTCCATTTTTTTAGTTTTCTTTTACAAAACCAAACTACTGATAAAACAAGAAACTAAAATATTCGATTGCAAGTTATAAAGGTATACCTTCAAGCACTCACCTCCCCGGCAACGGCACCAAAAAAGAGCTTGATGTCTACTACGCAACTTTATTCTTGTAGACACGTGTTGGGCCTCCCAGCGCAGAGTTTTGTAGGACTGTAGCAATTTTCCCTCAACTGGATGACCTAAGGTTTGTCAATCCGTGGGAGGCGTAGGATGAAAATAGTCTCTCTCAAACAGCCCTGCAACCAAATAATAAAAAGTCTCTTGTGTCCCAACACACCAAATACAATGGTAATTTGTATAGGTGCACTAGTTCAGCGAAGAGATGGTGATACAGGTGTACTATGGATAGTAGATATTGATTTTTGTAATAAGAACAACAAAAAATAGCAAGGTTGCAATCGATAAAACGGAGCACAAATGGTATTGCAATACTTGAAAATGAGGCCTACGGTCCGTACTTTCGCTAGTGCAATCTCTCAACAATGCTAATATAATTGGATCATGTAACAATCCCTCAAAGTGCGATGAAGAATCACTCCGAAGTTCCTATCTAGCGGAGAACATAAGAAGAAATTGTTTGTAGGGTACGAAACCACCTCGAAGCTATTCTTTTCGGTCGATCCATCCAAGAGTTCGTACTAAAATAACACCAAATAATTTCAGATTCATAATACTCAATCCAACACAAAGAACCTCAAAGAGTGCCCCAAGATTTCTATCGGAGAAACAAACACAAGAACGTGCATCAGCCCCTATGCATAGATTACACCAATGTCACCTTGGGAATCCGCGAGTTGAGTGCCAAAACATTTATCAAGTGAATCGATATGATACCCCATTGTCACCACGAGTATTCTTGTACAAGACATATATCAAGTGTTCTCAAATCCATAAAAGTATTCAATCCGATAAAACGAAATCTCAAAGGGAAAACTCAATTCATCACAACAAGAGAGAGAGGGGGAACACCATATGATCCAACTATATTAACAAAGCCCCCGATACATCAAGATCGTGCCATCAGAAACACGAGAGAGAGAGAGAGAGAGAGAGAGAGATTAAACACATAGCTACTGGTACAAACCCTCCGCCCCGAGGGTGGACTACTCCCCCCTCATCATGGTGGCCGCCGGGATGATGAAGATGGCCACCGGTGATGATTTCCCCCTCCGGCAGGGTGCCAGAATGGGCTCCCGATTGGTTTTTGGTGGCTATAGAAGCTTGTGGCGGCGGAACTTCCGATCTAGGGTTACCCCGAGGGTTTTTGGAATATTTGGTGAGGGAGGCCACCGAGGTGGGCACAACCCACTTGGGCGCGCTTCGGCCCCTAGGCGCGCCCTGGTGGTTGTGCCCCCCTCGAGGCACCCCCCCAGGTGCTTCTTTGGCCTACTGGATGTCTTTCGGTCCACAAAAAGTTTCGCGGTGTTTGGACTCCATTTGATATTGATTTCCTGCGATGTAAAAAACAAGCAAAAAACGGTAACTGGCACTGGGTCAATAGGTTAGTCCCAAAAAATGATATAAAGTTGTTATAAATGATTGTAAAACATCCAAGAATGATAATATAACAACATGAATACTTCGTAAATTATAGATACGTTGGAGACGTATCAGTTTGCAACAAGAAAATACAATCAATCAAAGAGCAATTATCATAATTGAAGTCCTTGTAATCCAACATAGTGGGCAGATCACCATTTAAAGTCTTTACCTCTTCAAACCTAGTTTTATCACTTTTACCATTAAGATCATCACCCTCCGAACAATTAGGATGCCTTCTAGCTCAAGTTGACTCATCTTCAGTCCCTTTTCCTTCAAGTTTTATATTACTAAACAATGTTTCAATGGATGTCACACAATCATTTTAACATCTTCATCATGATTATGATAAAAACCAGGTGGAATCGCTTTTTCTAGAAATTCTCGCTTAGCTCTTATTCTAGTGATTCTCTCTCTACTTGCATTCATGGTGACTTGAACAAACTTTAAAGTTTCAGTAGCATCCATTTTATGTGGCATGATTTTAATTTTAAGAGTTCCCGCGTCATGAGCAATTATTTCCATGTTTCTAGCCATGTCATTAACTTTATGTAGTTTTCTTCTACCAAAGCATTAAAAATCTTTTGAGAACTAATAAATTCTTTAATCGTGTTCTCAAGTTCAATAGGTATCCTATTATTATTATTATTATTATCATCATCATCATCATTATTATTATTTTTGTTGTTGTTGTTATTGTTATTATTATTGTTGTTATTATTATTATATGAATTACCATAGGAATTACCATAATTATTAGAGCAATTACTGGGATGCGGTCTAGGATTGAAATTCCCTCTATAAGCATTGTTGTTGAAATTATTTCTAGCGATAAAATTCACATTAATAGCATCATTATTTTGCTCAATCAAAGTAGATAGTGGCACATCATTAGGATCAGCCTGAGCACTTTTACTAGTAAGCATATTCATAAGAGCATCTATTTTATCATTCAAAGTAGAAACTTCTTCGGCGCAGTTTACCTTCTTACCAGTTGGAGCTCATTTGGTGTGCCATTGAGAATAATTTGTCATCATATTATCAAGGAGCTTTGTAGCTTCTCCCAATGTACTTCCCATAAAGGTACCACCTACAACAGAGTCTAGAAGATTTCTTGACACAAAGTTTAGTCCCGCGTAAATATTTTGTATTATCATCCATAAGCTTAATCCATGAGTGGGACAATTTTTAACCATTAATTTCTTTCTCTCCAAAGATTGTGCAACATGTTCTTGCTCATGTTGCTTAAAGTTCATGATTTGAGTTCTAAGAGAAATAATCTTAGCGGGAGGGAAAATACTTGGCAATAAAGGCATCCTTACATTTATCCCATGAATCAATTCTATTGCGAGGCAAGGATCAAAACCAAGTTTTAGCACGATCTCTTATCGAGAAAGGAAATAACTTCAACTTAATAATATCATTATCTGCATCTTTTTTTGCATATCACATAATTCAACGAAGGTATTAAGATGGGATGCGGCATCCTCATTAGGATTTCCAGAAATTTGTTGTTTCATAATAGGATTTAGCAATGTAGCATTAATATCATATGACTCTGCACTAGTGGCGAAAGGAGAAATTGGAGTACTAATAAAATCATCATTATTAGTATTTGAGAGGCCACACAACTTGCTATTTTCTTCAGACATAGTGGCAAAAGCAAGCAAACAAGGAAAATAACACTACAAGAATGGTGTTGATCCTTGACGGCCACAAACCTTCAAACATTGCTACAAAACTATCACAAACGCCCACCGATGACTTTTTGGAAAACCATCATGTATTCCCTGCCAAATATTGGTCTTCATGACATAGGGACAGAATCTACACAAATCATGCTGACCTGTGATGATGCTTGGACGTCATAAATTAGGCATGAGCATGTTCAGTTTGGATGACGACTCAAACCGTCATAGAATTCCATGACGTGGCGCATGCATGGACACGAAGGCCTACAAGGCCCATGTAATGGGTGGCTGAATTAGACTTTTGGTCTCCTATTTTCAGCCTAGTCTGATACATTAATCTATTTCCTGTAGTCCTGTTTGTTAGCCCATTTCTAAAGGTTCAGCTCATTAGTATGTTTTCTCAATTCTAGCCCGTTGCCCCATTTCCTTCGGTCAACCCAAATTTTGGCCTAGCTATAGTGCATCACCCAGCCCAAATGTTTTCCTCATTGAGCCCATTTTTTCAACACAATACAAAATTTTGGTCTGGTTAGCCAACCAATTTCAACCCATTCGGAATGGTTAGCCAACTGATTTCAGCCCAGTTCTAGTCCATCAAACTGTAAAACTAAACAATCCCATAATGTTATATATGAATAACTTTATCCCTAAAATATGTTATATATGAACAATAAAATAGATTTTGATCCAGCAATAGATCACAACACATATATGACAACATAAATTAAGTTCCAACCACAGATCACAGATGATCCATCAAAAATATGAAACTACAAACACTCTAGTGCCACAAACTACCCCAGGCAAAATGCTTGCATTCATATCCATGAACAGAATGCATGCAGTTTGGAGCACCAAAAGCATTACCACATAGCTTTCAACAAAAGCATGTCACCAGCAAACGGTCACATATTGCCATTACCTTAAAACAACAGTGTTTTAACAACCACCTTACCCTGTAGCTGAACTTGATCACCTTTGGCTTAGCAAAAGGTCAAGTTTTAATCAACGTCGGCTTGCTTCTTCCTGCACTCCTCTTCTTGTTTGAACCTCGCTTCTTTTGATTCCTCTACCTTCTTAGTCAAGGTGTTGACTACCTCCCGAAGCTCTGCACTCCCTTTCTTCTCCACTGCTAGTTGTACGTCAAGGTTGGTACCACTGGATCTCTCACGCACATGGTGGATCCCCTCATGCCGAAGAAACCTAGGCTTCTTGGTGTGCTAAGTGAGCACATTAGATACAACCTCAATCATAGAGATAGGTTGGTGTCCATCTTTAGTAGGTTGAGAGACTAGCAATGCAAACAACAAATAAACATGGTTATGAGGTTATGGGACAACTTTGCCACAAGACATAAAGAATAATAGATCTCCATTGGTTTGATCCCATTTATATGTGTGATAGATGAAGACATCTAATTATGCAAAATATTATATTAAAGTAATCTTCTAAGAAATCATGAATCAAATAAAGCATGGGATGCAAAATACACCATCAAGAAAACTGACTTTACAATACGACGGTTGCCAAGTGGATCATATTCATGTGAGAAGCAAAGAATAATACAGAAAAAATATTCCAAGGTCAAATTATTCTTCTACCTCTCTATAGGCTGACTATATAATTATTGATTATTGTACTACTGGATCTATTAAAAAAGTATCCATTGTGTGATATGGTATGCACTCTTTGAACCCTGACTTACAAGTGGAGATCATACGGTGTCTGTGTACCCTTTCTTCTTGTTGTTGTAGTGGCACTCCTTGAACAAATCCAATGTAATGGGTTCTTCATCTTTGTATTTTCTCCCTGAAAACGACATATATATATGCAGGAAGCTTAATTTTGTATTCACTGCCGCTTCAGATCAGTAACTATGAAGAAAGAAAATATACAATACCAAAAGTGAACTTTACATTATCCATTTGTTTAGGATAAGATGCCATTAATTAGAAAGTATTTATTGGCTAAAGCCAAGGGAACATTATATACAATAACTATGTAGATCATATGTGGAAATGCACAACCATAGGTCTGACTTACCAAATTATCAGTGCACGGGATAGCTACGTGAACCAGTTGTTTGGTGGAACTTAACTTGAGCTTGGTTAGCTTTGTCCTTTTCACAATCTTGTGCATCAAAAGATCAAATACATGAAGCAAAGAATTACGTTTTCAAGAAGTGTACCATCTTTTTGGGATTCTTCCAGCTTTCCACAAGGGCATTCCACTGGTCATCAATCATCGATTTGACAGGAGAAATTATTATCACCAGATTGACTGCGAAAAGGATCAAAATACTTCCATTTGAGCCTGCATCGATGTTGGTGGATTGCATACTTCATGATTTGGGAACATGCCTTCATAACTGGTGTAGCTTCTATGTCCATATGGAAATTTATTTAGACAGAAGAAAAAATGCATAAGAATTACAATATCTCATAATTGACAAATTGCTAGCCATGGAAGAGGGGAAAGGCCTGGACAGTGTACTTACACCAACTTTGCCAACAAATTCTTGGAAGATTCCAATGTTATCGATTTTCTTGTAATCCTTCCAATACTAAAGCGCACACACCTAGTTAAATTAGTTTCCAAATTAAAACTCACAACAAGATTGATTCTAATTCCAACACATTATCTCACAAAGATATAGTCAGGGATGTCTCAGAAACAATTGTATACCAAAAATAATATTTGCTTTGAATTTGTACAAAATAAAATAGAAATTTTGTATTTTATACATGTCTTGAACACTGCAGAACAAATATGTGCCTAAGAATTACTAATATATTATATCAACTATAGCCTTAACATGCAAGTCACATAACTGAGGGGCATAATATTGTATAATCTAATAGTAATAGAGTTTCTATTGATTACACTTTGAAAAAAAAACAATGTCCAGACAACCTCACAATGTGTCAAATAAAATTTTACGCTTTTCCAAAATACTCCCTCCGTCCCATAATGTAAGACATTTCTCGCACCAGTGTCAAAAAATGTCTTCATTATGGGACAAAGGGAGTACTATACTGGACACCAATACTTGCTTTAAACTGTCCAAAATATGAAGTAAAACATGAACCAATATATTAAATTATTCCAAACACTACAAAAAAAGACACATCCGTGACATTATAGCCTAAACGAAAACTTTTTTCTGTAATGGTTATGACACTTGTATGACAATAATTGTGAGAAAAACACGTATCATCATAGATTTGGTGGGATCCTACTTCTATGCCAAAAAATTATGACAGAAAATGGGCTTTTCATCCTGGGCGGGCCGGAGACGCACCTGCATGACATTCTTTGGGCCGTGCATGACGTAAACAATCATGGTAGAAGTGAGGGCAAGGAAAATTTCGGGGAGTTCCCGGTTACAGTGGGTGGTCGGGGCTGAGCGATGCAGTGTGGTTTGCGCATTTCTCTCGTACGCGCATGTGTGTGAGGTGTTGGCTAACTGAACCCAAGCCAGGTGTTCGCTTACTAAACCCGAGCCATTGCACTAGCTACGTATTGAACACGAGTGATCGATCCCACTACGTACTGAAGCCAATCGATCGATCCCTAACTGAACCCGAGCGATTTCTGGTCTACTAACTGACTGATCGATTCCTTCACTGTTGCTGCTAACTGAACACAAGTGATCATTCTCGCTACTTACTGAAGCCGATCGAGCGCCGGGGCTGGACGTAGCTAGTCAGCCAGTGTTGGGTTGCCTCTCAATGAATAGTGCATGTTGATGCCACGCGTGCGATACATAGAACGAGTCGACACGTGGTGAGTCGAGCCGGTTGGTTGGCTGTGGATGAACAGTCCTCGTTGCTGCCGCCCGCTCGTACGCCCAACCCCAACCGATGGTGGTTGGATGAACAAGACCCCAACCATGTAGGCGGTTGGGTGCTAGATGAACAGGACCCCGACGAGGTCGTGCCGCGGTACGCCACACCCAGTCGGTTGGGGTGGATGAACAGAACCCCATGGAGGCTAGATGAGAAGTAGCCGGTGGAGCCTGGAGAAAGTCGATGGTGGATGAACTGTAGCTGGTGGAGGCTGAGGAAGTTGACGGTGGATGAACAGTGGCCCATGGAGGCTGGAGCGAGACAATAGACGATGGATGAACAGTAGACGGTGGAGTCTCGTTTTGTGGTATGTCACACCCCTCCTGATAAACTGGACCCCTTTCGACTGTAGGTGCTCGAAGAGAAGTCCGTTTCCTCTGTTCTGCGGCATGCCAGACCCCTCCCGATCAACAGGACCCTATTTTGACTGTTGGCGGTCGAAGAGAAGTACGTTTACTCCGTTTTGCGGGACGTCAGACCCCTCCCGATGAACAGGACCCCGTTTCGGCTATGCCATCCACGTCGGTTGGCTCCCGATGATCAGGACGCATTCCGACCCAATCAGTTGCCTCCCGATGAACATGACATTGTTTCTCCGTTCCGACCCAGCCGGTTGGCTACCGAGGAACAGGACGTTGTTGCTCTATGCGTTCGAGACTCCGCCCAAATGTACATACATGGCCATATTTTTTGTCGTGTGGCTGTACGTACGTGTACATGATTTAGATGGGACTGTCACTGCTATGTCGGGGTACGACACATGCTGCTACTTACTCGGCCATGGTTCATACTTGGAGAGAGACCGATCAAACAGTATGTACGTACACGTTTGCGACCAGGTAGACAACGCTACGTATGCTTTGACCGGGTGGGTCCCAGCTATCAGGGAGGATAAGGATGGACTTCCTTGCATGCAAAGATATAGCTGCTGGGTCCCAGCTGTTAGGGCCGGGAATCAATTTTTGCGCGTAATAAGGAGGCACTTCCTTGCGTTCGAAGATGTAGCTGATGGGTCCATAAGTCGGCCTCACCGCATACAGTCCTCTTTCGATGGTTGTCGCTTGTTGACCATGTGACCAGGCCGCGCCGAGAGCACCAAGGTGGTGGACGATGGCGAGGCCCAAGAAGGGAATGACGTGGTGCCAGGGAAGATGCAGCAATGGATGCCCACATGGAGGGGAGTAAGAGGGTTGATTGGTTCGGCTGCGGTGTGAGGCTGTCGTCTCCGGAGAATAACATGGGGTGTGGGTGAGTAGAGGGAAGGCCTGGTAGCAGTGGTATTAGCGTGGGGAGGTGAGGTCTGCATGGCAGCACAACTGGCCACGGGAGGCAGGAGCAGGCAGTCCCGCCGGCGCTGGTTTGGGCGGCTGGAGCAAGATCCGAGATTGAAGAAGCTACATGGCCGTTGGATTTACATCAAATGGTCACCTCTGCTAGAATCGTTTGTTGACTAAGTTGACAAAGCCCTGCGTATGCGTCAACTTAGTAGGCCCACAAGTCAGCCTCCAAATCTGGTGGGTCCCAGCTATCAAGGGGAGGAATCATTTTTCTTGCGCGTAGTAAGGAGGCACTTCCATGTGTGCGGCGTTGGACCTCGTGGGTCCTAGTTGTTAGTCTCTCCACGTACAGTCCTCTTCTGATGGTTGTTGTTCGTTAACCACTTTGGCGATGCCATGCCGAGAGCACTAAGGTAGTGGACGACGGCGAGGCCTAGGAAGGGAACTACCCGGAGCCAGGGAAGATGTGTCAGCGGTTTCCCACGTGGAGGGGAGTACGAGGGTTGATTGGTTTGACAATGGTGTGAGACTGCCATCGGCGGAGAATAACAGGAGGTGTGGGTGAGTAGACGGATGGCCTAGCAAGCTATCGGAGTAGGGTGAGGTGATGAGGCCACCGCGGCAGCATGATATGTCTCCAACGTATCTATAATTTATGAAGTATGCATGCCATGTTTACAACAGTTATATATGGTTTTGGTATGATTTGAATGGAACTAACCCAGACTGACGCTATTTTCAGCAGAACTATCTTTGTGTTGTTTTTTGTGTAGAAATCAAAGTTCTCCAAATGAGCTGGAACTTTTTGACGGTTTTTTGGGAACAAAAGAGGCACTAGAAGCTTTGTGGGGGAGGGGGCAGAAGGTGAAGGAGGTGACCACCACCCACCAGGGCATGCTAGGGGCCTTGCCCATGTGCTCCCACTAATTAGGTTAACTAAAATATCGACTAAAACTAGTTACTCTGTGGCACTGACATCCTGGCCCCACCTTCTAATTACTCTATTCAGCTTAAACTATTTCACCATTAAATTAGCACAGTCACTGACTAGTAGGCCTCTCCGGTCCCTTTGACTAGTCCAAGTCCATAGTTGACTACTAACTAGGCAGTCAACTGGGTCCCACTGTCAGCCACAAATGCACGTTCCTGGGTACACTCTCTGTGTACCCATAGCAATTATAGTTATTATATTTTCGAAAGTAATTCCAGTAATTCCAGAAAATGTTTAAAACTTTGAAAAATCATAGAAGAATAACTGTAACTCCGATGAAATAATTTATATACGAAAAATGATCAAAAAAATAACACGAGTTCGTTTATGTCCTCCACATACATGTCACATGCCTCTAACACTTCAAACATGGAACCTTCCCCTCCGGTTCGTCTATCCGATAACTGCCTAAAGCCGGGAAAATATCCACAAATATTTTCCCGCTCCGTCTATAATGCGTAGCACTACATTAGGTCACCCCTAGCACAACATATTGCCATGTCATGTGTTGTGCTACATTTGTTTGCTTTGTATTTACTGTTTCTTCCCCCTCTTCTCTCTGGTAGACCCCAAGACTGACGCTGCTCCCGAGTACGAGTACACTCCTGACGACCAGCATCTTTCAGCAGAGCTTCCAGGCAAGCAAAACCCCCTTGATCATTCCAATATCGCCCATTCTTTCTCTCTCATGCTTGCATTAGATTTGCTACTATTGTTCGATAGTTCCTATTATGATGCATAGCCTGCTTTTGTAACCTGCTATTGTTACCTTACATGTTATCCTATATGCTTAGTATTGGTTGGTTAGTAACCCATCAGTGACCCCTCATCCTTGTCCATGTAGCCTTGCTTTGTTACTGGTGACTCGATCAACGTGATCGATTTATGGAGATCGACACATCACCACGCACACCCCTTAGTTGTACGACTCTGCAGAGCTACTATCGAGTGTCGAGGGTGATACATCCTACCTCACCCCCGATGATACCACTACAGTGTAGCTAGTCAGTTGCAGGATACCGAGGGTGATTCCTCTTTCACCAGCTCCGATGATGCATCTGTCATGCTGCCCCTCAAGTGTGAACCTATTGAGGGTGATTCCTCCAAGTTCACCTTGACGGTTACATCGAGTGGAAATCCATCGAATGTGATTCCTCAGATTTTCCCCTTGATGTTATGGACACACGGATACGTTGACTTTACCTCAACTTCTTATTGAAGTCGGGTCGGCCCCGAGGGGTACTCGCAAGAGTTACTAAAGTCGGGACTAGCCGTGAGGGTACCCGCGAGATAATTATGAGGCACGACCAGGCAAGCAGACCACCCTAGAGAGGGATGGGCCTGACCCTTGCCATAAGTCCTCGAGATGGCATGACAGGATCACTGATCATCTCTGCGTGCTCCCAAGACACTAAGGGTTTGGATATGTGATTTGAGTAGGCCTCTGGCCTTTTCGCACTAACCACCATGCGGGAATAGGTATGGGCACCCGGCGTCGTACGATTCTTCCGAAAGCTCTCAGACGTCAGTGGTTGAGCGGTGCGCGCCCGGTTGGATGGTAACCACCTGCACTTTTATAAGGTGGTGGGTCTGCTCCAGGCCGCATACGCAATGCGCATGAGTGCAAAGGGCGATGGGCCCAAGATCCCTAAGCGCTTAGGATGTAGACTGGCGTGTTGGCATCAATGTTGACCCTAGGTTGGACTAGGTGTGTCGATCAGCCGAGGCCGGACATGACTCGAAAGTGTGTCCGGGCGGAATTTGTCGGATTCTGGGTTCCACGGACCCTTGAGAGGCAAACTCTAGGGTGTGCACGAAGAACTCTCTCTTCCCATTCTGCCCTTTCAACGATCCCACGGCCTAGCTCCACAAAACCAAAGAACAAGAGACACTGAGGATTTATCCTGGCTCGGGCCACCTTACGGTGTAATACCCTACTCCAGCTTTGTGGTGGATTGCCTCGAGGGGCTGAGGATGAACTAGTACGGTGGATGAACAGCCTCAGGAGGTGAGGTGTTCTTGAGCTCGATGAGCTGGTGATGTGGTTCGGGTGGAATTGACCTCTCTCCCCTCCTTTCCTATGATGGTGGCTAAGTCCTATATATAGTGGCCTTGGTCCTCTTCCCAAATGTAGGTGGGAAGGGATCCCACAATGGCCAAATTCAAAGGGAGACAACTAGTACAAGCCATCCTGACAAAAGCAGTCTTCGCCTGCAAAAGGCTCTGGTGGTGACGCCATGGTGGGCTCCGCGATGACCTCCGTCCTGCCGTCCTGGCGGTCTTGGTCTCGTTGTACTAATATGGAAACCTTTAGTTGATTCCTCGGGACTCCGCGCCTGCGCTTGCCTCCTTGGCACCAAAGAGGAAACCGGTACACTATGCCCGCTGGCGCCCGCCTGGCCTTGGTCGTCACGGCTCACGTCATGTGAACCTCGCGAGGTGCACCTTGCGTAGATATCTCTGCTCCTCGGGAGCAAGCCTAGTGAGGCCGCCCCCAGGGAGGTCTTGGTGTCGTCCCCTCGCGAGGCTTGGCCCCTCGCGAGGGTCTTGAGTTGTTGCTGCTGAAGCTGGGCAGTACCGGGCCGTCCAGGAGCCACGCTGTGGGCCGCAGGCAGGCAAGTCTGGGTACCCCCATTCCGAGGACGCCGACAGTGGCCCCCGGGCCCAAGGCGCGCTCGAACTTGGCTTCGAGGCGAAGCCAAAGTGCAAATGCGGAGCGCCGCGGGCCCTAAAGGCCTGCGGCCTCGGTCGACGCATGGTGATTGATGGGACGTGGGCGCCTCTGCTTCCCCACGCTTCCTCGGCAACTGTCTGACTTGACGAGACTCTGCTGCATGCAGAGGAAAGCCATCATTACGTGCGATCATGGAGGCCAGCGGTTGGCCTCCTTCTTGCTATAAATGAGGGGAGGGGGCAGAGCCCCCTCGCTCATCTCTGTCTTCTCGCCACATGCTCCTTCTTCTTTCTCCTCGCCTCGCCGTCTTGCCGCGATACTCATGGCGCCGATTAGGAGGTTATCTATCGCCGAGAAGGGGAAAACCCCTCGCGACAAGCAGGAGCCACTTCCGCCGAAGAAGAGGTTCAGCCGTTCCCGCGACGTTGGCGTGAGGCTGGAGGTGACGCGGCCTTGGTATGAGCGGCCTCCGCCTGGCTTCCCACTCCCTTTGTATGCCCAAGCGCAAGGCTCTGGAGAAGGCAGGAGCATCTTGCATCGCACAAGCCACGGCCGCGGTGGCCAAGCTGAGGTAGCACGAGCCGCCGGCCCATGAACCCACGCCGAGAGCTCCTCGCGCGAGTTGGTGGTGTGGGCAGCTATGCCACCGCGCACGTGGATCCAACTCCCGCGGTTCTTCGCCGAGGAAATGCCGCCGAGGGGGCCACTCGAGTTGTGCCTGCAACACGCCGGGTGCTGCAGTCTGGCCACGGGGGCGGAGGTCGAGGTCGTTCCCCAAGGCAAGATCTTCATGACCCGAGGATGGGTGATACGTCTCCAATGTATCTGTAATTTTTGTTTGTTCCATGCTGTTTTATTATCAATCTTGGATGTTTTATAATCATTTTATAGTCATTTTATATCATTTTTTTGGTACTCACCTATTGACATAGTGCCAAGTGCCAGTTGATGTTTTTCCATGTTTTTTACATCACAGGAAATCAATATCAAACGAACTCCAAATGCCACAAAACTTCACGATGATTTTTTATGGGCCAGAAGAAAGGCAATGGGCCCTAGTTGCACCTGGGGGTGCCCCGAGGGGGGCACAACCCACCAGGGCGCGCCAGGAGGCCCAGGCGCGCCCTGGTGGGTTGTGCCCACCTCGTGTGCCCCCGGGCCGCCTCTTTGCTCTATAAATACCCCAATATTCCAGAAACCCTAGAAGAGGCGTCGAAATATTCATCCAGTCGCCGCAGAGTCCAGAACCACCAGATCCAATCTAGACACCATCACGGTGGGGTTCACCACTTCCATTGGTGCCTCTCCGATGATGCGTGAGTAGTCCTTTGTAGACCTTCGGGTCCGTAGTTAGTAGCTAGATAGCTTCCTCTCTCTCTCGCTGGATTCTCAATACAATGGTCTCTTGGAGATCCATATGATCTAACTCTTTTGCGGTGTGTTTGCTGGGATCTAATGAACTTTGAGTTTATGACCAGTCATATCTTTTTATATCCATGAAAGTTATTTGAGTTTCTTTGATCTCTTATATGCATGATCTCTTATAGCCTTGCATTTCTTCTTCGATATTTGGGTTTTGTTTGGCCAACTTATTCTATTTATCTTGCAATGGGAAGAGGTGCCCGGTAGTGGGTTCGACCTTATGGTGCTCGATCCCAGTGACAGAAGGGGAAACGACACGTACGTATCGTTGCTACTAAGGATAAAAAGACGAGATCTATATCTACCGCCATATAGATAAACGGATCTTGTCTACATCATGTCATCGTTCTTGTTGCATTACTTCGTTTTTCCATGAACTTAATACACTAGATGCATGCTGGATAGCAGTCGATGTGTGGAGTAATAGTAGTAGATGCAGGCAAGAGTCGGTCTACTAATCTTGAACGTGATGCCTATGTAATGATCATTGCCTGGATATCGTCATAATTATTTGAAGTTCTATCAATTGCCCAACAGTAATTTGTTTACCCACCATTTGTTATTTTTCTCGAGAGAAGCCACTAGTGAAACCTACGCCCCCGGGTCTTATTTCTCATATATTTGCCTTGCGATCTACTTTTCCTTTGCATTTTTATTCAGATCTATTAAACCAAAAAAATACAAAAATACCTTGCTGCACTTTATTTATTTACTATCTATTATTTCAATCTACTACAATTTATCTCACGTCAGCTTGCCAATTTCTGGCGCCGTTACCCGAAAGGGATTGACAACCCCTTTAACACGTCAGGTTGCGAGGTGTTGTTATTTGTGTGCAGGTGTTGTTTACGTTGTGTTGCTTGGTCCTCCTACTAGTTCGATACCTTGATTTCATAACTGAGGGAAATACTCTACTGTCGCTGTGCTACATCATCCCTCCCTCTCCGGGGAAATACCGACGTAGTTCTAGCTACCAGCAAGGAGAATTTCTGGTGCCGTTGCTGGGCAGGATCTTCATCATAACCAGGTTCCTAATCACAAATCTCATCTCCTCGCAATTTAGATTATTTTCCATTTGCCTCTCATTTTCCTCTCCCCAACTTCACAAAAATTTGCCGTTTTATTTGCCCTCTTTTTCGTTCGCCTTTTTGTCATCGGATCTCATGTTTGCTTGTGTTTCCATGTGCCTTCTATTTGCTTGCATCTTCGCTTGCTAAAATCTATTGATATGGATCCCCATCCACTTGCTAATCTTTTTAAAAGATCCAATCATGATGAACCAATTGCTAGTGAGTTGATTGAACTAGATTATCCTTATGAAGTTTTGCTCGAGAATCGTGAATCTGAAAATTGTGATGAAGAAATCTATGAAGTGATTCATGATAGATCTTTGAATGAATAGCATGATTGCAATGATTTTACTATAAATTTTATTAATGTCAATTGTGCTAATAATATGCAAAACCCCAAGCTTGGGGATGCTAATTTTGCTATCTCCACTACTTGTTGCAATGATCATGATTGGGGTGATAATGATTCTTATGATCTTGAAAGTTTATTTAAGCCTCATGATGAATATGTTTGCGATAATATTGAAAGTGGGTTTGGAGAGGTCATGACTTTATTTGGTGATAATCCCACTATTTTGGAAGAGTGACAACTTTGCATGCATGTGGATCATAAAGAGAAAATTTTATATGATAGTTATATTATTGAATTTGATTATGATCCTACATATAATTATTATGAGAGAGGAAAATATGGTTGTAGAAATTTTCATGTTATTAAATTTCCTCTCGTTGTGTTGAGATTGTCAATGTTTTATTCCTCTCCTTTGCATATGCTAGATGTTTCTTGTCTTGATAATTTGTTTTCCTATAAAATTCCTATGCATAGGAAGTATATTAGACTTAAATGTGTTTGTCACATGTTTCATCATGCTCTCTTTGTGCTTCATTATTATCTTTGGTGTGAGCATCGTTGAAATATTATGCCTAGCTAAGGGCGTAAAACTATAGCGCTTGTTGGGAGGCAACCCAATGAATACAATTTATTTTTGCTTTTCCATTCTATTCTTGAGTGTTAGCACAATTATGCTACTATTATGATTGTGTTTTTTATGTTTTAATTAGTGTTTGTGCCAAGTATAACCAATAGGATCTTCTTGGGTGATAGTTGTTTGATCTTGCTGAAAAAGGCAGAAACTTTGTGCTCAGAAAATTAATTCTAATTTTTATTCAAAAAGAGCTTTCGCGCTGATTCTTTTTGCAGAAGATTAATATACAAATTTCCCTGGTCGTTCTATTTTGGTAGAATTTTTGGAGTTCCATAAGTATTCATTTAAATCAGATTGCTATAGACTGTTCTGTTTTGACAGATTCTGTTTTCTTTGTGTTGTGTGCTTATTTTGATGGCTCTATGGTTTTATTTGATGAGTTTTTGCCATAGAAAAGTTGGAATACAGTATATATAATACAAAAACAAAATATGAATTGGTTTGATACAGCACTTATAGTAGTGATTTATTTACTTACACTAATGGATCTCACGAAGTTTTGTTGAGTTTTGTGTGATTGAAGTTTTCAAGTTTTGGGTTATCTTAAGATGGATGAAGGAAGGATGTAAGAGCCTAAGTTTGGGGATGCCCTGGCATACCAAGCTATTATCCCAGAATGAGCAACCAACTAAGCTTGGGGATGCCCCCAAGTGGCATCCCCGCTTTCTTCCAACAACCATCGGTATTTTACTCGAGGCCATATTTTTATTCGTCACATGATATGTGTTTTGCTTGGAGCGTCTTGTGTGATATGTGTCTTTTCTTGTTTTATTTTGTGTTTTAAGTCATCAATCCTTGCTGGACACACCTTTTTGAGAGAGCCAAAATTATACCATTACTTGTTAGAATTGCTCTCTATGCTTCACTTAAATCTTTTATGAGCTAGGACTTGCTCTAGTGCTTCACCTATATCTTTTTGAGCATGGTGTGCTTTGTTATTTTTGAAGAAATGCTCTCTTGCTTCACTTAGATTTATTTGAGAGTTAATAAAATTTTGAAGAAATTCTCGCTTGCTTCACTTAAATAATTTTGAGAGAAAGAAAATTTGTTATGCTCATGATCTTCACTTATATTTGTTTGAGCTTATGAAAAGCAATACATGAAAATTAGTTCCAAAGTGATAGATATCCAAGAAGTATAAAAGAAATAAAAATTTCATGGAGATCATTGTGATATGTGAGTTATGTTGATGAGTAATTGTGCTCTAGTAAGATGGTGTTAAGGTTTGTGATTCCCTATGCATGCACGAAAGTCAATAATCATGCAATGAAAATTATATCCTACTTGTGGTGCATTATTCGGTGTTAATTATGCTTAATGCTTGCCTTTGAGATTATTCGTTTCTTGGTTGGTCGCTTCCCAATCTTTTGCTAGCCTTCATTTTGCACTAAGTATGGCCTCTACTTGTACATCCAAAATCCTTTAAACCAGTTTTGCCACGTGAGTCCACTATATCTACCTATATGCGGTATTCTTTTGTCGTTCTAAGAAAATTTGCATGTGCCATCTCTAATTTTCAAAAATGATCTTCTCTTTTGTGTGTTTGTTTCGCTCGCGGAACGGTAACGGGTGGCTAATATTTTCCATGCTAGATGTGTTATTCTCAAGATGAGTGTTTATTCACTTGTCATTGCACGAGAGTAAGGCAAAGGACTTAGGGATGCCCAGTCCCGAAATGCAAAAAAAATGAATTTACTTTATGATGTCCAATAATAAATTCCTTGGAAAGTGTTTGTATGGAGGGTACCCGTGGATACGACTAGCCATGGAAAGTGAAAGAATGGTGGAAAAAGGAATAAACTTTATTTCTGTTTGGGAACTGTCTATGGGATATCTAGCATGGAAAGTGTTCGTAGCTCTGAGTTGTTTTCGTTGGTGGGATGGATACACCTCCCAAAATGTTTTTATCTCTAATTTTTTTCGCTTTGAGCTCTGGCACCTCTACAAATCCCTATTCCCTCTGCGAAGGGCCTTTCTTTTACTTTATGCAATTTTTATTTTGAAATTTGAGTCTCCATCTTCTCTCATAAAAAGCACCAACTGGGAGGAAATACGATCGTGCTCAAGGATTGGGTGTAGTTAATATTCGAGTGTGTTCCATGAATGGATCAATGTTTGAGCATGATGGGCTAGGGATAACTTATTTTAGCGTTGATATTTTGAAAGGCATGGTTGCTTGTTGATATGCTTGAGTAACTAAATTGTTATGTCAAAACTAGACTATTGCTTTGAACAACTAAAAGTCCGAATGTCCATGCTATGAAGAAAAATATGTTATGACTTGATGAACAGCACTCCACATCAAAAAAATTGTTTTTATCACTTACCTACTCGAGGACGAGTAGGAGTTAAGCTTGGGGATGCTGATACGTCTCCAACGTATCTATAATTTTTGTTTGTTCCATGCTATTTTATTATCAATCTTGGATGTTTTATAAACATTTTATAGTAATTTTATATCATTTTTTGGTACTAACCTATTGACATAGTTCCAAGTGCCAGTTGTTGTTTTTTCCATGTTTTTTACATCGCAGGAAATCAATATCAAGCGAAGTCCAAATGCCACGAAACTTCACGATGATTTTTTATGGGCCAGAAGAAAGGCAATGGGCCCTGGTTGCACCTGGGGGGTGCCCCGAGGAGGGCACAACCCACCAGGGCGCGCCAGGAGGCCCAGGCGCGCCCTGGTGGGTTATGCCCACTGCTACCTCTTGAGCATGCGTTGGTTTTCCCTTGAAGAGGAAAGGGTGATGCAGCAAAGTAGCGTAAGTATTTCCCTCAGTTTTGAGAACCAAGGTATCAATCCAGTAGGAGGCAACGCACAAGTCACCTAGTACCTGCACAAACAATCAAGAACCTTGCAACCAACGTGATAAAGGGGTTGACAATCCCTTCACGGTCACTCGCAAAAGTGAGATCTAATAAAGATAGTAAAGTCAATATTTTTGGTATTTTTGTTGTATAGATTGGAAAGTAAAGATAGCAAAATAGTAAACGAGATGCGATGTAAATAAAATAGATGCAATATAATAAGAAAGAGACCCGGGGACCATAGGTTTCACTAGTGGCTTCTCTCAAGATAGCATGTATTACGGTGGCTGAACAAATTACTGTCAAGCAATTGATAGAAAAGCGCATAGTTATGAAGATATCTAAGGCAATGATCATGAATATAGGCATCACGTCCGTGTCAAGTAGATCAAAACGATTCTGCATCTACTACTATTACTCCACACATCGACCGCTATCCAGCATGCATCTAGAGTATTAAGTTCATAAGAACAGAGTAACGCATTAAGCAAGATGACATGATGTAGAAGGATAAACTCAAGCAATATGATATAAACCCCATCTTTTTATCCTCGATGGCAACAATACAATATGTGCCTTGCTGCCCCTACTGTCACTGGGAAAGGACACCGCAAGATTGAACCCAAAGCTAAGCACTTCTCCCATTGCAAGAAAGATCAATCTAGTAGGCCAAACTAAACCGATAATTCGAAGACACTTGCAAAGATATCAAATCATGCATATAAGAATTCAGAGAAGAACCAAATAATATTCATAGATAATCTTGTTCATAAATCCACAATTCATCGGATCTCGGCAAACACACCGCAAAAGAGTATTACATCGAATAGATCTCCAAGAACATCGAGGAGAACTCTGTATTGAGAATCAAAGAGAGAGAAGAAGCCATCTAGCTAATAACTATGGACCCGAAGGTCTATGGTAAACTACTCACGCTTCATCGGAGAGGCAATGGTGTTGATGTAGAAGCCCTCCGTGATCGATTCCCCCTCTGGCAGATCGCTGGAAAAGGCCCCAAGATGGGATCTCACGGGTACAGAAGGTTGCGGCGGTGAAAAAGTGGTTTCGTGGCTCTCTGTTATCGATCTAGGGTATAAGATTATATATACGCGAAAGAAGTACGTCGGTGGAGCTACGAGGGGCCCACGAGGGTGGGGGCGCGCCTACCCCCCCTGGGCGCACCCTCCTGCATCGTGGCCGCCTCGTAGAGTTCTAGGCTTCAACTCCAAGTCTTCTGGATTGCTTTCGGTCCCAGAAAAATCATCGTGAAGGTTTCATTCCGTTTGGACTCCGTTTGGTATTCCTTTCTGCGAAACTCTAAAATAGGCAAAAAAAACAGAAATTGGCACTGGGCCTCCGGTTAATAGGTTAGTCCCAAAAATAATATAAAAGAGCATATTAAAGCCCATTAAACATCCAAAACAGATAGTATAATTGCATGGAACAATCAAAAATTATAGATACGTTGGAGAGTATCAAGCATCCCTAAGCTTAATTCCTGCTCGTCCTCGAGTAGGTAAATGATAAAAACAGAATTTTTGATGTGGAATGCTACCTATCATAATTATCAATGTAATTTTTTTTATTGTGGCATGAATGTTCAGATCCTAAAGATTCAAAACAAGAGTTTAATATTGACATAAAAATAATAATACTTCAAGCATACTAATAAAGCAATCATGTCTTCTCAAAATAACATGGCCAAAGAAAGCTATCCCTACAAAATCATATAGTCTGGCTATGCTCTATCTTCATCACACAAAGTATTTAAATCATGCACAACCCCGATGACAAGCCAAGCAATTGTTTTATACTTTTGATGTTCTCAAACTTTTTCAATCTTCACGCAATACATGAGCGTGAGCCATGGACATAGCACTATAGGTGGATAGAATGGTGGTTGTGGAGAAGACAAAAAAGAGAAGATAGTCTCACATCAACTAGGCGTATCAACGGGCTATGGAGATGCCCATCAATAGATATCAATGTGAGTGAGTAGGGATTGCCATGCAATGGATGCACTAGAGCTATAAGTGTCTGAAAGCTCAAAAAGAAACTAAGTGGGTGTGCATCCAACTCGCTTGCTCACGAAGACCTAGGGCATTTTGAGGAAGCCCATCATTGGAATATAAAAGCCAAGTTCTATAATAAAAGATTCCCACTAGTATATGAAAGTTACAACATAGGAGACTCTCTATCATGAAGATCATGGTGCTACTTTGAAGCACAAGTGTGGAAAAAAGGGATAGTAGCATTGCCCCTTCTCTCTTTTTCTCTCATTTTTTTTGGCCTTTCCCCTTTTTTATGGCCTCTTTTTTCTCTTTTTTTCCGGAGTCTCATCCCGACTTGTGGGGGAATCATAGTGTCCATCATCCTTTCCTCACTGGGACAATGCTCTAATAATGAAGATCATCACACTTTTATTTACTTACAACTCAAGAATTACAACTCAATACTTAGAACAAAATATGACTCTATGTGAATGCCTCCGGCGGTGTACCGGGATGTGCAATGAATCAAGAGTGACATGTGTGAAAAATTTATGAAGGTGGCTTTGCCACAAATACGATGTCAACTACATGATCATGCAAAGCAATATGACAATGATGAAGCGTGTCATAATAAACAGAACGGTGGAAAGTTGCATGGCTATATATCTCGGAATGGCTATGGGAATGGCATAATAGGTAGGTATGGTGGCTGTTTTGAGGAAGGCAAATGGTGGGTTTATGGTACCGGCGAAAGTTGCGCGGTACTAGAGAGGCTAGCAACGGTGGAAGGGTGAGAGTGCGTATAATCCATGGACTCAACATTAGTCATAAAGAACTCACATACTTATTGCAAAAATATATTAGTTATCGAAACAAAGTACTATGCGCATGCTCCTGGGGGATAGATTGGTAGGAAAAGACCATCGCTCGTCCCCGACCGCCACTCACAAGGAAGACAATTAAAAAATAAATCATGCTCCGACTTCATCACATAATGGTTCACCATACGTGCATGCTACGGGAATCGCAAACTTTAACACAAGTATCTCTCAAATTCACAACTACTCAACTAGCATGACTCTAATATCACCATCTTCATATCCCAAACAATCATAAGGAATCAAACTTCTCATAGTATTCAATACACTTTGTATGAAAGTTTTTATTATACCCATCTTGGATGCCCATCATATTAGGACTAATTTTATAGCCAAAGCAAATTACCATGCTGTTCTAAAAGACTCTCAAAATAATATAAGTGAAGCATGAGAGATCAATAATTTATATAAAATAAAACCACCACCGTGCTCTAAAAAGATATACGTGAAGCACTAGAGCAAAATTATCTAGCTCCAAAGATATAAGTGAAGCACTAGAGCAAAATTATCTAGCTCGAAAGATATAAGTGAAGCACATAGAGTATTCTAATAAATTCCGATTCATGTGTGTCTCTACCAAAAGGTGTGTACAGCAAGGGTGATTGTGGTAAAATAAAAACCAAACACTCAAATCATACAAGACGCTCCAAACAAAACATATATCATGTGTTGAATAAAAATATAGCCTCAAGTAAAGTTACCGATAGACGAAGACGAAAGAGGGGATGCCTTCCGGGGCATCCCCAAGCTTAGGCTTTTGGTTGTCCTTGAATTTTACCTTGGGGTGCCTTGGGCATCCCCAAGCTTAGTCTCTTGCCACTCCTTATTCCAAAATCCATCAAATCTTTACCCAAAAACTTGAAAACTTCACAACACAAAACTTCAACAGAAAATCTCATGAGCTCCGTTAGTATAAAAAAATAAATCACCACTTTAAGGTACTGTAATAAACTCATTCTTTATTTATATTTTTGTTAAACCTACTGTATTAAAACTTCTCTATGGTTCATATCCCCCGATACAACTCATAGATTCATCAAAATAAGCAAACAACACACGAAAAACAGAATCTGTCAAAAACAGAACAGTCTACAGCAATCTGATTTGATCAAATACTTCTGGAACTCCAAAAATTCTGAAATAAATCGATGGACGTGAGTAATTTGTCTATTAATCATCTGCAAAAATAATCAACCTAAAAGCACTCTCCGGTAAAAAAATGGCAGCTAATCTCGTGAGCGTAAAAGTTTCTGTTTTTTACAGCAAGATCGCAAAGGCTTCACCCAAGTCTTCCCAAAGGTTCTACTTGGCACAAACACTAATTAAAAAATAAAACCACATCTAAAAAGAGGCTAGATGAATTATTTATTACTAAACAGGAACAAGAATCAAAGAACAAAAATAAAATTGGGTTGCCTCCCAACAAGCGCTATCGTTTAACGCCCCTAGCTAGGCATAAAAGCGAGAATGGATCTAGGTATTGCCATCTTTGGTATGCAATCCATAAGTGGCTCCCATAATAGGTTCATAAGGCAATTTAATTTTATTTCTAGGAAAGTGTTCCATGCCTTTCCTTAACGGAAATTGGAATCTAATATTTCCTTCTTTCATGTCAATAATTGCACCAATCATTCTAAGGAAAGGTCTACCAAGAATAATAGGACATGTAGGATTGAAATCTATATCAAGAACAATGAAATCTACGGGCACATAATTCCTATTTGCAACAATAAGAACATTATTAATCCTTCCCATAGGTTTCTTAATGGTGGAATCCGCAAGATGCAAATTTAAAGAAAAATCATCAAATTCACGGAAACCTAGCACATCACACAAAGTTTTTGGAATCGTGGAAACACTAGCACCCAAATCACGTAAAGCATAGCATTCATAATCTTAAATCTTAATTTTAATATTAGGGTCCCACTCATCATAAAGTTTTCTGGATAGAAACTTCTAGTTCAAGCTTTTCTTCATAGGATTGCATTAAAGCATCAACGATATGTTTAGTAAAAGCTTTATTTTGATTATGAGCATGAGGAGAATTTAACACGGATTGCAACAAGGAAATACAATCTGTCAAAGAGAAATTATCATAATTAAATTCCTTAAAATCCAAAATAGTGGGTTCATTGCTATGTAAAGCTTTGACCTCTTCAATCCCACTTTTATTAATTTTTGCATCAAGATCTAAAAACTCCGAATCATTGGGACGCCTTTTAACTAAAGAGGACTCATCTCCAGTCCCATCTTTATAAAGATTCATATTGGAAAACGAAGATTTAATAGGAGTCATATCAATCACTTTTAGATCTTCATCATTATTATCATGAAAACTAGAAGAACATGCTTTCACAAAGCAATCTTTTTTAGCACGCATCCTAGCAGTTCTTTCTTTGCACTCATCAATGGAAATTCTCATGGCTTTGAGAGACTCACTGATGTCATGCTTAGGTGGAATAGATCTAAGTTTCAAAGAATCAACATCAAGAGAAATTCTATCCACGTTCCTAGCCAACTCATCAATCTTAAGAAATTTTTCTTCAACCCAAGCATTGAAATTCTTTTGCGAACTCATAAATTATTTAACACTAATCTCAAATCAGAGGGCATCTTATTAAAATTTCCATAAGAGTTGTTGTAGGAATTACCATAATTATTAGAGGAATTATTAGGAAACGGCCTAGAATTAAAGTTTCCTCTATACGCGTTGTTACCAAAATTGTTCCTACCAACAAAATTCACATCCATAGATTCATTATTATTATCAATCAAAGTGGACAAAGGCATATCATTAGGATCAGAATAAACAATTTTATTAGCAAACAACTTCATAAGGTCATCCACCTTTCCACTCAAAAGATTAATCTCTTCAATCGCATGAACTTTTTACTAGTGGATCTTCCGGTGTGCCATTGAGAATAATTAACCATAATATTGTCTAGGAATTTAGTAGCTTCTCCTAAAGTAATTTCCATAAAAGTGCCTCCCACGGCCGAATCTAAAATATTTCTAGAAGCAAAATTCAATCCGGCATAAAAAATTTGTATAATCATCCACAAATTCAAACCATGTGTAGGGAAATTACGTATCATTAATTTCATCCTCTCCCAAGCTTGTGCAACATGCTCATGATCAAGTTGCTTACAATTCATAATATAGTTCCTAAGAGAGATGATCTTAGCGGGAGGAAAATACTTAGAGATAAAAGCATCTTTGCACTTATTCCATGAATCAATACTATTTTTAGGCAAAGAAAAGAACCAAGTTTTAGCACGATCTCTAAGCGAAAACGGACATAGCTTCAATTTAACAATATCATTAACCACATCTTTCTCCTTTTGCATATCACACAGATCAACGAAGTT
The DNA here is from genome assembly GCF_018294505.1 of Triticum aestivum. Classification (NCBI taxonomy): domain Eukaryota; kingdom Viridiplantae; phylum Streptophyta; class Magnoliopsida; order Poales; family Poaceae; genus Triticum; species Triticum aestivum. Next base: position 363,618,695 of record NC_057799.1, read on the forward strand.
GTTTAGATGGGTTGCGGCATCTTCACTAGGAAGGCCGGAAAATAGATCTTTCATAACAAGATTCAACAAAGCGGTATTAATTTCACAGGATTCAGCATCAGTAGTAGGAGCAATCGGAGTGCTAATAAAATCATTGTTGTTGGTATTGGAAAATTCATGCAATTTAGTATTATCTTGAGCCATCATGACAAACAATCAATCCAACACACAAGCACACAAGAAGCAAGCGAAAAGAGACGAACGAAAAAGGTGAAGAAACGATTCTGCATCTACTACTATTACTCCACACATCGACCGCTATCCAGCATGCATCTAGAGTATTAAGTTCATAAGAATAGAGTAACGCATTAAGCAAGATGACATGATGTAGAGGGATAAACTCAAGCAATATGATATAAACCCCATCTTTTTACTATCGATGGCAACAATACAATACGTGCCTTTCTGCCCCTACTGTCACTGGGAAAGGATACCGCAAGATTGAACCCAGAGCTAAGCACTTCTCCCATTGCAAGAAAGACCAATCTAGTAGGCCAAACTAAACCGATAATTCGAAGAGACTTGCAAAGATATCAAATCATGCATATAAGAGTTCAGAGAAGAACCAAATAATATTCATAGATAATCTTGTTCATAAATCCACAATTCATCAGATCTCGGCAAACACACCGCAAAAGAGTATTACATCGAATAGATCTCCAAGAACATCGAGGAGAACTCTGTATTGAGAATCAAAGAGAGATAATAAGCCATCTAGCCAATAACTATGGACCCAAAGGTCTGTGGTAAACTACTCACGCTTCATCGGAGAGGCAATGGTGTTGATGTAGAAGCCCTCCGTGATCGACTCCCCCTCCGGCAGATTGCCGGAAAAGGCCCCAAGATGGGATCTCACGGGTACAGAAGATTGCGGCGGTGGAAAAAGTGGTTTCGTGGCTCTCTGGGATTTATCTAGGGTATAAGAGTATATATAGGCGAAAGAAGTACATCGGTGGAGCTACGAGGGGCCCACGAGGGTGGGGGCGCGCCTACCCCCCCTGGGCGCACCCTCTTGCCTCGTGGCCGCCTCGTAGAGTTCCAGACTTCAACTCCAAGTCTTCTGGATTGCTTTCGGTCCAAGAAAGAACATCGCGAAGGTTTCATTCCGTTTGGACTCTGTTTGGTATTCCTTTTCTACGAAACTCTAAAATAGGCAAAAAAACAGAAACTGGCACTAGGCCTCCGGTTAATAGGTTAGTCCCAAAAATAATATAAAAGAGCATATTAAAGCCCATTAAACATCCAAAACACATAATATAATAGCATGGGACAATCAAAAATTATAGATACGTTGGAGACGTATCACCCACCTCGGGTGCCCCCCGGACCGCCTCTTCGCTCTATAAATACCCTAATATTCCAGAAACCCTGGAAGAGGCGTCGAAATATTCATCCAGCTGCCGGAGAGTCCAGAACCACCAGATCCAATTTAGACACCATCACAGAGGGGTTCACCACTTCCATTGGTGCCTCTACGATGATGCGTGAGTAGTCCTTTGTAGACCTTTGGGTCCATAGTTAGTAGCTAGATGGCTTCCTCTCTCTGTCTCTCTCGCTGGATTCTCAATAAAATGGTCTCTTGGCGATCCATATGATGTAACTCTTTTGTGGTGTGTTTGTTGGGATCTGATGAACTTTGATTTTATGATCAGTCATATCTTTTTGTATCCATGAAAGTTATTTGAGTTTCTTTGATCTCTTATATGCATGATCTCTTATAGCCTCGTATTTCTTCTCCGATATTTGGGTTTTGTTTGGCCAACTTGATCTATTTATCTAGCAATGGGAAGGGGTGCCCGGTAGTGGGTTCGATCTTACGGTGCTCGATCCCAGTGACAGAAGGGGAAACGACACGTACGTATCGTTGCTACTAAGGATAAAAAGACGAGATCTATATCTACCGCCATATAGATAAATGGATCTTGTCTACATGGCTCCGTAGTCAGGGCTCCTTGAGGTTTTTCTTCTTTTGTTCCCTGCGAGGAATCGAGACGAACCCCGTGGGGGTGTGTAAAGAACCTGTAACGCTTTTGCTCCAATGCTTATTATTCCTACTATAAGGTTGTGGTTGTGTATCTTGCTTCGGCATTGTCCCCCCTTTTCATCCTCGTGGTACCATAGCGCTCTACGCCGGCAGGTCCCATCCCCAGGCAAGCTTCAGCCGTCGCTGGTATGCCAGGTCGCGACGCCATGGTCAAGGCCAGGAGGTGTGCGGCCCAAGGTCCGGTAAGAGCTCCTGAGGCGCGATGCTCAAGAGGTCCCCTTTGGCGTGCAAGGCAGAAAAGCAAGGCGGCATTGCCGGAGCAAGGCTGCGAGAATCGAAAATTCCAAACTGCGGCATCGCGCTAACATGAATATGTGACTTATCTTAACGAGCCTGAGGTGATTCCCTGCGCAGCGTCCGATTTGCACTTCAGCAGCGGTGTTACTAGGTAAGGCTCACGCCGGCTTCCCCCTTCCTTGATCATCTAAATGCTCTGCGTCCTCGGGTCCCGGCCCTCGAGCGAGGCTCAGCCGCTGCTGGTATGCCAGGTCGCGATGCCGTTGTACAGACCAGACCTCAAATGGTCTGTGCTGCTGTGCACCAGTGTCATCCCTGGATCAGTAATGCTGACACGCACAGTACAAATGGAGGATTTATAACAGAGTAGCAATCACACACTTATTACATCGAATATCTCCAAAGAGACTAAGTATGATAAACATGGCTTAAGGCCATCTATTAACGATAACAGCGGAAGACTTGGAAGATAAGTGAGTCCATCAACTCCAGCGGCATCACTGAGTATAAGACCACGACCTAAAGCACTTTACTCGTCGTTTGAAAAGTCTGCAACATGAAACGTTGCAGCCCGGAAACGGGTCAGCACATAGAATATGCTGGCAATGTAACACATAGAGAATAGTGAACAATAGTAAGGCTATACTACATGCATATATGGCTGGTGGAAAGCTCTATGGTTACAATTTTTGCGAAAAGCCAATTTTATCCTACTTCAAAGGAATATATTTTATTTAACTATCATGGTGGTTGTGAAACATTGAGATGGTTGACAGCATCTCAATCCCAATTAGAAGTCATCAATAACCCATCAAAATTAATTAGAAGTAACATAGTGTTGAGATTCACATGATAATCCAGGTACTAGATACTCAAGTTGTCCATAACCGGGGACACGGCTAACCATGATTAGTTTGTACACTCTGCAGAGGTTTGTGCACTTTTCCCACAAGACTTGATCTCCTCCGTTGGATTACTCGCACTACATGGTGTTTGAGTAACGGATGACCAAGACACAGTCTTTCAGAAGTGTTTGCACCTTACGTATGGGTAGACAGTTACACCTACTTTCCCCTACATCTGCTAGTCTACCACTGTAAGAGTTCACACAACTTAATCAACTATGCTAGAGCCCATAATAGCTTGCGGCTGCACACGGAAGTTTCTAGCATGAATAATCTTATGATCCCTTTGAACCTGGGTGGCGGTCCAAAAGAAAAACAGGCAATCCTGGAATACCCAGGTACCTCAATCCACCCAGATGTGAGTTTTAGTTGCCACCTTAAGTAAACCATTATTAACAATCTCACATCTGTCATGAATTTCACTCAAACCCAAACCACGTCTACGAGCATAGCATGGCAATAATAATAGCAATGTAGAAGTAACTCCCAAGGGTTTGATAATAAAATAGGTAATAGGTTCTACCTCAACTACTTCCCAATACCCACAATTTAATTAGATCCTAGTCATGCAATGTTTGAGGAATAGATCTAATGCAATAAAACTGGGTATGGAAGGGTATGATCAAAGTGTTGCTTGCCTTGCTGATGATCCGCAAAACCTAGCGATTCGAAGTAACAAGCGGCACACTCCGGGTACTCTATCGCAAACAAACAAGCATACAATCAGTACTCATCTAATGCACAGGTAAAACTCGAATGAAAGATCCAACCAGAAAGTTCAACTTAAGAACTCCGGTTTGCAAAAAGAATCAACTCGAAAGAAACAACGAAAGTCAAACTGCGAAAGAAAGTAGCTTCGTTTACTAATCTGGATCTAGGTCAAATTTTACTGTAGCAAAAACTTGTATGAGTAGGTTAAACGGAAAGAGAATTTCGAGACGAAACTCTAGGCGCTTGAATCGCCTGATTCCGATAAACGAGCGAGAAGTTAAACAGAAACGAAGATTCGATCAGAAATCGAATCTGAGATAATCGCAGAAAAATCCGATGAAAAAGAAAAACGGACGAACGGTTAAAGAACGGATGTTCGTTAACAGAGAAAAACCGACGAACGCGTTCGTCGAAACGAACGGTTCGGTGAACGCTCGCAAAATAATAAAACCGAAAAAAAACGATCTAGGTTTTTTTTCTTAAACGAAGGGTTTTTTTAACAAAAACCGGCAACGACGAACGGGCAGCGAGGCAGTACCTCGTCGGGGCGGGGTTCCGACGGGGCTCCGGGCTCCGGGCGCGGGGTGCGGGCTCGGGGGGGGGGGTGCAAGGGGCGGCGAGGGCGGCTCCGGCGACGAACGGCGACGGCGGCGGCTCGGGCTTCCGGCGGCGGCGGCGAGCGAGATAAGAGGCGAGAGAGAGGGGGGTATATAAAGAGGGAGGGAGCAAGCTTGGAGGAGGGGGCAAGCTCCGGCGGCGGCTCGGTCCCGTGTCCATGGAGGACACGGCAGCGGCGCTCTCCCGTGCGGAGGAAGGAGAGGGCGACGGGGTGGGCCGGCGGCCTGGCGCTCGGCTGGGCTCGGCCCAGCGGGCGCGCGCTGTTTTTTTTTAAAACGTTCCGCGGAAAATAATTCACAGAAAAATAAATACAAGTCAGAAAAATATAAAATAAATTTTCCCCGTCTAGTTAGAAAATCTAGAATAGGGTGAACATTTTTTAATACAAAATAAATATTTTGAAAACATGCAATATTTTTAATGCAATAAAAATTGCAAATAAATTCCAATAAATGATTTTAACATTTTTCCTCCAGTATTTCAATTGTTTTGGAGAAGTCATATTTTCTCCTCTCGTTTATTTTAAAATGAAATATTTTTCCGGAGAGAAAATAATTAAAACCAAAATCCTCGTCTTATATTTGATGAAAATCAAATTTGAAAATTCGAGAAAATCCCCAACTCTCTCCGAGGGTCCTTGAGTTGCTTAGGATTTATCGAGGATTTGTCAAAATGCAATAAAACATGTTATGCAATGATGATCTATGTATAACATACCAAATTGAAAATTTGGGATGTTACAAACCTACCCCCCTTAAGATGAATCTCGCCCTCGAGATTCGGGTTGGCTAGAAAACAGGTGGGAGTGGTCCTTCCGTAGATCTTCCTCTCGCTCCCAGGTGGCTTCATCTTCCGTGTGGTGACTCCACTGAACTTTGCAAAACTTGATAACCTTGCTGCGGGTAACTCGGCTGGCATACTCAAGAATCTTAACTGGTTTCTCCTCATAGGTCAAATCACTTTCCAGCTGAATCGCTTCCAGTGGCACAATATCTCTCAGTGGTATCTCAGCCATCTTTGCGTGGCACTTCTTCAACTGGGAAACGTGAAATACATCATGAACTCCAGACAATCCTTCGGGCAATTCCAGCTTGTAGGCAACCTCTCCCATACGTTCCACAACTCTGTATGGTCCGATAAAACGGGGCGCTAACTTTCCCTTAACTCCAAAGCGCTTCACTCCTCGAAGTGGTGATACTCGAAGATAAACTCGGTCTCCGACTTCGTAAACTGTCTCCTTTCGTTTAGAATCAGCATAACTCTTCTGTCTGGACTGGGCTACCTTGAGCCTATCGCGAATCAACCTTACTTTTTGTTCAGACTCCTTAATCAAATCTAGTCCAAACAACTGACGGTCTCCAACTTCGTCCCATAACAACGGTGTTCTACACCTCCTTCCGTACAAAGCTTCAAAAGGGGCCATCTTCAAACTGGTCTGATAACTGTTGTTATAAGAAAACTCCGCATATGGCAAATTGTCGTCCCAACTAGATCCATAATCTAGTGCACATGCTCTCAACATGTCCTCCAAAATCTGGTTGACTCTCTCGGTCTGTCCATCTGTCTGTGGGTGGAAAGCGGTACTAAATTCCAGCCTGGTTCCCAATGTTTCATGTAACTGCTTCCAAAACTTTGAGGTAAATTGGGTTCCTCTGTCTGATACAATGGTCCTCGGAACTCCATGCAAACATACGATCATGGTCATGTATATCTTTGCCAACTTAGCACTGGTGTAAGTGGTCTTCACTGGAATGAAATGAGCCACTTTCGTCAAACGGTCGACTACAACCCATATTGAGTCATAGCCTGAATGAGTCCTGGGTAATCCGGTGATAAAATCCATGCCTATTATATCCCACTTCCATTCGGGTATCGGCAATGGTTGTAGCAATCCTGTTGGCTTCTGATGCTCTGCCTTCACTCTCTGACATACATCACAAACTGCTACGTATTCCGCAATATCCTTCTTCATTCCGGTCCACCAAAAAATATTCTTCAAATCCAAATACATCTTCGTATTTCCTGGGTGAATCGAGTACGGTGAATCATGGGCTTCTTGCAAAATCAACTTCCTGATCTCCGGATCATTTGGTACATATACGCGGTCCTCAAACCATAAGGTATCGTGCTCATCCTCACGAAATCCCTTGGCTTTTCCTTTGCTCATCTTCTCCTTTATCTCTTCAATCTCCTTGTCTGTCTTCTGAGCTTCTCTGATCCTTTCCATCAAGGTAGACTGAATCTCCAATGTCGCTAAATAGCCTCTTGGGACTATCTCCAAACATAACTCGCGAAGGTCCTCGGCTAATTCCTGAAGTAACTCTCCTGTCATGAGAGTGTTGACATGACTCTTGCGGCTTAACGCGTCTTCTACTACGTTAGCCTTTCCTGGGTGATAATGCAATCTCATATCATAATCTTTAATAAGCTCCAACCATCTCCTCTGTATGAGATTTAACTCCTTCTGCGTGAAAATATACTTCAAACTCTTGTGATCCGTATACACCTCACAATGGTTTCCGATGAGAAAATGTCTCCATGTCTTCAATGCATGCACCACGGCTGCTAATTCCAAATCATGCGTAGCATAATTCTTCTCATGGGGTTTAAGTTGTCGTGAAGCATATGACACAACTCTTCCTTCCTGCATAAGCACTGCTCCAAGTCCTCGACGAGAAGCGTCGCAATAAACTTCATAATCCTTGCGTTGATCTGGCAGAATCAACACTGGTGATGTAACCAATTGTTTCTTCAACTCTTGGAAACTAGCTTCACATTCCTCAGTCCAATTGAATTTGGTGTCCTTCTTCAATAGCTCAGCATGGGCTTAGCAATCTTCGAGAAATTCTCAATGAATCTCCGGTAGTATCCTGCAAGTCCAAGAAAACTCCGGATTTCTCCAACTGTCGTGGGTGATTCCCAACTTGTCACTGTATCTACCTTGGCAGGGTCTACTGCTATTCCTTCTCCAGAAATAACATGTCCAAGGAATCCAACTTCCTTCAGCCAAAATTCACACTTGCCGAACTTGGCATATAACTGGTGTTCTCTGAGCTTCTCAAGTACCAATCGCAAATGGTCCTCGTGCTCTTCCTCATCCTTGGAAAAGATTAAAATATCATCAATGAACACCACGACGAACTTATCCAAAAATTCCATAAACACTTTGTTCATCAGGTTCATGAAATAGGCAGGTGCGTTAGTCAGACCAAATGACATAACGGTATACTCATATAATCCATATCTGGTGGTAAATGCCGTCTTGGGTATATCCTGCTCTCGAATCTTTAACTGATGGTATCCTGATCGTAGATCGATCTTGGAAAATACTTTAGCTCCTTGTAGGCGGTCAAACAGATCATTGATCATCGGTAGTGGGTACTTGTTTTTGATGGTTACTTCATTCAATCCACGGTAATCAACAACCATCCTCAGCGATCCATCTTTCTTCTCCACTAGAAGTACTGGTGATCCCCAAGGTGACGAACTTGGGCGAATATAGCCTTTATCCAGTAACTCCTTGATCTGCTTCTTAATTTCCTCCAAATCTTTTGCGGGCATCCTGTACGGTCTCTTAGATATTGGCCCTGTGCCTGGCAAAAGTTCAATCAAGAACTCAATGTCTCTATCTGGTGGCATGCCTGGCAACTCTTCTGGAAATACATCCGGATAATCCTTCACCACTGGTACTTCCTCCTGTACAACTCCTGATAAGGAATTTACTTGAGTCCTCTTCGGCATATGCCGGGATACATACTTGATCCTTTTCCCTTCCGGGGTGGTAAGCAAAATCGTCTTGCTGGCACAGTCGATGTTTCCTCCATACAACGATAACCAATCCATCCCCAAAATCACATCCAAACCTTGCGACTCCAAAACTATGAGGTCTGAGGGGAAAACATGCCTACCAATGGACAATGGTATCTGAAAACATCCTTGGGTGGCCATATACTCTGCTCCTGGCGAGGTTACTAACATAGGGTTTCTGAGAACTTTGGTGGACATCTTAAACTTATTCACAAATCCCCTTGATATGTATGAATGCGATGCACCAGTATCGAAAAGAACGGTTGCAGTAAATGACTTAACCAAGAACTTACCTATTACTGCATCAGGCTGAGCTTCAACCTCCTCCACGCTCACGTGGTTCACGTGTCCTTTGTTGAACGGGTTCGGCTTCTTCCCAGAGCTTCCATTGCCATTTCCATTTTGGGCTTCAGGACATTCATTGGCATAATGTCCATTCTTCTGGCACTTGAAACAAGTGACTTGGCTCAGGTCCCTCTTGGCTGGGGTAGATGGGTTGGTGCGGTTCTGTCTGTTGCCTCCTCCATTCCCATTACCAATCTTGGAGCCATTATGGTTGTGCGAACTACCTCCTCCATGGGTATGCTGAAACTGTCCTCCCGGCTTCGGGGTAAATCGAGGCTTCTGCTGAGCTCCTGAGTTATACTTCCCTTGTCCATACTTCCTCTTACGATTTTCAATCTGCTATTGCTTCCCTTCAATCATGAGAGCTCTATCTACCAGCTCCTGGTAGTTGTTGAAGGTTGCTACCATCAACTGCATACTCAATTCATCATTCAGCCCTTCCAAAAATTTCTCCTGCTTGGCTGCATCTGTAGCAACGTCATCTGGTGCATAACGTGCTAACTTACTGAATTCCTCCACATACTGGCCTACGGTGCGTCCTCCTTGGCGTAGGTTGCGAAACTCACGCTTCTTCATAGCCATAGCTCCTGCTGAAACATGAGCTGTACGGAAAGCTTGCTGAAACTGGTCCCATGTGACAGTGTCAATAGGGTGCGTGGCTGTATAATTCTCCCACCACGATGTTGCGGGTCCATCAAGCTGATGTGCGGCAAAACGCACTCTTTCCGCATCTGTGCATCCTGCAGTGGTCAACTCCCTTCCAACTTTGCGGAGCCAATCATCTGCAACAATCGGCTCGGTGCTACTGGAAAACACCGGCGGGTTTAGCCTTAAGAAACGGGCTAAGTGATCAACAGGTGGTGGTGGCGGTGGGTTGTTGTTGTTGCCTTGGTTCTGCACTAACACTTGCATCAGGGCATTCTGTTGCTGAATCAACTGGGTGATCTCTGGCGGGAAAACAAATCCGGTATCGCGTCTCGGAGGCATCTTATAGGTTTAGAAAAGATGAGAGTTAAGAATAGAATGAGGTCTAGAGAGAAAACACTACCCATATGCTCATGAGACAAATACAATCAATAACACTCAATCAATTCAAACAAGGCAAAACAATCGATCTAACTAGCGTTACAAAGTGCTTGAACTATACTATTAAATGGGGGAAACTACTACTCATATGGTGGTCTACTAGAAATTCTGATCCGTTGAAGACTCCATGATGTCTGCTCCAGCTTCGTCAACCCAGTCATCTTCACTTGGTTCCGAGTCAGTGTCGTCGATGATGATGTAGTTATCCGGACAAGTGCATTCGTCGACTTCTGCTTTTGGCACTAGATTTCCCATGAATATTCCAATCTTCTTCTCCAGGTCGTCATTCTTCCCTACTAGTGCGTTGATTTCTTCCAAATAATCCTCGCGTGTAGACTTGAGTTCTTCCTCCAACTCCTTGATCTTCGTCAATGCCTTCTTCAGCTCTTCCTTGTCTAAGCACATTTGGTTCTCCTGGCGACGAATGTGTTGGTTTTGCTCCCTGATGAAAGCTGCAATTGATCCATCCTTCTTGGTTCTGATCATCTCCCATTGCGCGTCTCGGCGTCCACAAATTTGGTAAATTGTATCCTTAAGCTCCTGGTGGTAGACTTCTCCAATGCGTCCCATGGCGATGTGTGCGGCCATGCTCTTCCCTAGACTCCAAGTTGGTGCTTCGAAAACCAATCTTATGGGTTCAGTAACTGGCACAAACGTCCTTCCTGGAATGTGAACTTGAATCTTCCAGCTCTCCTCTTCAGGTAATGTGGCGTTGTAGGTTCCGGTGATGCTTGGTATTCCTATGTTCAAGTACTTGGTGACTTCCTTCAAGTGTCGTCCAAACGGCGTGTCTTCATCTGGTTGCATGAACTTGCTCCTTGCATCCGCCATTCCTAAAAGAGTAGAAAGTGGAGAGGGGTCAGAAATGAGAAGAGAGAAGCTTTCTAGGACTTAAGCTTAGTGGTCGTGTCCTACAGTCAGCGTGTGCTCTGATACCAACTTTGTAGCGACCAGACCTCAAATGGTTTGTGCTGCTGTGCACCAGTGTCATCCCTGGATCAGTAATGCTGACACGCACAGTACAAATGGAGGATTTATAACAGAGTAGCAATCACACACTTATTACATCGAATATCTCCAAAGAGACTAAGTATGATAAACATGGCTTAAGGCCATCTATTAACGATAACAGCGGAAGACTTGGAAGATAAGTGAGTCCATCAACTCCAGCGGCATCACTGAGTATAAGACCACGACCTAAAGCACTTTACTCGTCGTTTGAAAAGTCTGCAACATGAAACGTTGCAGCCCGGAAACGGGTCAGCACATAGAATATGCTGGCAATGTAACACATAGAGAATAGTGAACAATAGTAAGGCTATACTACATGCATATATGGCTGGTGGAAAGCTCTATGGTTACAATTTTTGCGAAAAGCCAATTTTATCCTACTTCAAAGGAATATATTTTATTTAACTATCATGGTGGTTGTGAAACATTGAGATGGTTGACAGCATCTCAATCCCAATTAGAAGTCATCAATAACCCATCAAAATTAATTAGAAGTAACATAGTGTTGAGATTCACATGATAATCCAGGTACTAGATACTCAAGTTGTCCATAACCGGGGACACGGCTAACCATGATTAGTTTGTACACTCTGCAGAGGTTTGTGCACTTTTCCCACAAGACTTGATCTCCTCCGTTGGATTACTCGCACTACATGGTGTTTGAGTAACGGATGACCAAGACACAGTCTTTCAGAAGTGTTTGCACCTTACGTATGGGTAGACAGTTACACCTACTTTCCCCTACATCTGCTAGTCTACCACTGTAAGAGTTCACACAACTTAATCAACTATGCTAGAGCCCATAATAGCTTGCGGCTGCACACGGAAGTTTCTAGCATGAATAATCTTATGATCCCTTTGAACCTGGGTGGCGGTCCAAAAGAAAAACAGGCAATCCTGGAATACCCAGGTACCTCAATCCACCCAGATGTGAGTTTTAGTTGCCACCTTAAGTAAACCATTATTAACAATCTCACATCTGTCATGAATTTCACTCAAACCCAAACCACGTCTACGAGCATAGCATGGCAATAATAATAGCAACGTAGAAGTAACTCCCAAGGGCTTGATAATAAAACAGGTAATAGGTTCTACCTCAACTACTTCCCAATACCCACAATTTAATTAGATCCTAGTCATGCAATGTTTGAGGAATAGATCTAATGCAATAAAACTGGGTATGGAAGGGTATGATCAAAGTGTTACTTGCCTTGCTGATGATCCGCAAAACCTAGCGATTCGAAGTAACAAGTGGCACACTCCGGGTACTCTATCGCAAACAAACAAGCATACAATCAGTACTCATCTAATGCACAGGTAAAACTCGAATGAAAGATCCAACCAGAAAGTTCAACTTAAGAACTCCGGTTTGCAAAAAGAATCAACTCGAAATAAACAACGAAAGTCAAACTGCGAAAGAAAGTAGCTTCGTTTACTAATCTGGATCTAGGTCAAATTTTACTGTAGCAAAAACTTGTGTGAGTAGGTTAAACGGAAAGAGAATTTCGAGACGAAACTCTAGGCGCTTGAATCGCCTGATTTCGATAAACGAGCGAGAAGTTAAACAGAAACGAAGATTCGATAATCGCAGAAAAATCCGATGAAAAAGAAAAACGGACGAACGGTTAAAGAACGGACGTTCGTTAACAGAGAAAAACCGACGAACGCGTTCGTCGAAACGAACGGTTCGGTGAACGCTCGCAAAATAATAAAACCGAAAAAAAAACCGATCTAGGGTTTTTTTTTAAACGAAGGGTTTTTTTAACAAAAACCGGCAACGACGAACGGGCAGCGAGGCAGTACCTCGTCGGGGCGGGGGTTCCGGCGGGCTCCGGCGGGGGCGGCGAGGGGCGCGGGGTGCGGGCTCGGGGGGGGGTGCAAGGGGCGGCGAGGGGCGGCTCCGGCGACGAACGGCGGCGGCGGCGGCTCGGGCTTCCGGTTGCGGCGGCGAGGGCAAGTGCGGCGGCGGCGGCGAGCGAGATGAGAGGCGAGAGAGAGGGGGGTATATAAAGAGGGGGGAGCAAGCTTGCAGGAGGGGGCAAGCTCCGGCGGCGGCTCGGTCCCGTGTCCATGGAGGACACGGCGGCGGCGCTCTCCCGTGCGGAGGAAGGAGAGGGCGACGGGGTGGGCCGGCAGCCTGGCGCTCGGCTGGGCTCGGCCCAGCGGGCGCGCGCTGTTTTTTTTTATAAAAACGTTCCGCGGAAAATAATTCACAGAAAAATAAATACAAGTCAGAAAAAATATAAAATAAATTTTCCCCGTCTAGTTAGAAAATCAATAGGGTGAACATTTTTTAATACAAAATAAATATTTTGAAAACATGCAATATTTTTAATGCAATAAAAATTGCAAATAAAATCCAAATAAATTCCAATAAATGATTTTAACATTTTCCCTCCAGTATTTCAATTGTTTTGGAGAAGTCATATTTTCTCCTCTCGTTTATTTTAAAATGAAATATTTTTCCGGAGAGAAAATAATTACAACCAAAATCCTCGTCTTATATTTGATGAAAATCAAATTTGAAAATTCGAGAAAATCCCCAACTCTCTCCGAGGGTCCTTGAGTTGCTTAGGATTTATCGAGGATTTGTCAAAATGCAATAAAACATGATATGCAATGATGATCTATGTATAACATACCAAATTGAAAATTTGGGATGTTACAGCCGTGGTCAAGGCCTGGGGGTGAGGGCTGGAGAGCCAGTAGGAGCTCCTGAGGCGCGATGCTCAGGAGCCCCCCTTTAACGCACAAGAGAATCACATGAAAAGGGGCAGCCGGCGGGGCCACCCGTAGCTAAGCTCCAGAGATTCCTATGGGTTAGTTCGAGAGGAGAATATAGCTCATAATCACGTTTGCTGTCCTACCGCCGATCTTTCTGCAAGAAGATGAAGGCACTGAGGATCTGGTGAGGTGACGTGCGCGAGGCGGGCCGCGAGCCAGGGCTCGATCTCTCTGGTTTGTCAGCGTTGCAGGGATGGACCCGAGCACAAGCGTCGTGCCAGCATGTGTAGCCCCCGTTGCGGGATGAGCAGGAAGCCGGTCAGCAACGCGGGAGGCCATGAAGGGTAACAGGCAAGCGGGCGATAATCATAAATCACCTTGGGGAAGGAGGTAACGCTAGTTCAGATAAATGCTAAACGATACATGCCGCAGGGACAGACCCATGCGGCCTGGGGATGATGCGGCCCGAGGGGCGCCCCCAATAGAGTAAATTAAAGATGTAAAGGATACATGTCACAGGGACAGGCCCACGCGACCTGGGGATAATGCAGCCCCAGGGGCGCCCCCAATAGAATGAACCGGAAAAACGTCACCTGGCACCGTTGCTGGAGAGATGTCGAAGCAGCTGAAGACGCGTGCTAAGGAAGTTGCTCCTCATGAGCCACCTGGGTCCTCAACCTCGGGAGGCTATGGAGGTCCGGGGGGCTCGCGAAGAACCGTCGCCAGGACCGCCTAGTACCTGGCCTCCTAAGCTGCCAGGACGCTCCGTAGGCAACACTGGAAGGTAACAGCTGCGTTCGACAAACCGAATGGCATGCGAACATAACTGTGAGGTGGACCCTCACACCGACCAATGTGCGAAGTCCAGAAGCGTTCCTGGGATGCGGCCCTATTGAGCCCTGGGATGTCGACGCAGACGCGCAGCTCGTCGTCCTTGCCAGGACATGGAGCTGCGCCAGGTGGTGGGCGGCGGTAGCCGCGCATGGCTCTTGCCTCTTGAAGCTCCTCGGTCGCCTTGGTGATGAACTCCTGAGCACCTGGCACCTCGTGCCTTGCGCCCTCGTGAGGGAAGCGTGTGATGAAGCATGCCTCCATGTGGTGCCCGAGCGCCTCCCTCGTGACGTTGGCTAAGTCGGAGGCCCTCCAGAAGAGAGCCCCTGAGCCTAGCCTGAGGAGGGCGCCGGGCACGCCTTCCTATGCGAGGGAGGGAGGCGCCCCATCCATGGGCGCTAGTCCTGAGGTGGTGCGGCTAGAGACACCGCTCTCCTGAGGCTCTTAGCGGAGCAGCTGCTTCTTCTTCTTGGGGACGGCCTCGGGAGGGTAGATAGCGCCTTTGTTGTCTGGGTCTTCAACCGCCGCGGCCTGGTAGGCGCGCTCGAGAGAGCACACCGCGTCCTTTTCCTCGCAGGCAATCGTGATGACATCGCGGTTCCCTGGCATCTTGAGGACATTGTAACCATGATGGGTCACCGCCATGAACTTGGCCAGGGCCGGATACCCAAGGATGGCATTGTACGGTAGGCGGATATGGGCGACATCGAAGTCGATGAGCTTGGTGCGGTAGTTGTCGTGTTGGCCGAAGGTGACAGGGAGGCGAATCTGCCCTATCGGAGTGGTGGAGCCGTCGGTCACTCCTGAGAAGGGCTTGGTGGCTTGCAGCTGATCATATGGCACTTGGAGGCGATCGAACATCTCAATGGAAAGAACATTGAGCCCCTCCCCGCCATCGATGAGGGTCTTTGTGACAAGGACATTGCTGATGACGGGCGAGCAGAGCATCGGGAGGGCGCCGACAGTCGTTGCGCACTTGAGCTGGTCAGACGAGCTGAAGGTGATGGTGCAGTTGGACCACCTGAGCAGGCGCGTAGCCTCGAGCCTGGGGAGGGCCGCGTTCACCTCACGAGCGAACTGCTTGAAGATGCGCTGGGAGGCTGGGGCCTGAGCGCCGCCCAAGATGCAGGCACTGGCGTGCGGCTCCTGGAAGCCCGCAGCCCCCTCGTCCTGGTGGTGGTCGTCGTAGCACGGGAGCAGGTCGGGCTTGAACTTGCCCGGCCAGACGATGTCGCGTAGCTCAGGAGTAAAGGCTCGGCAGCCCGCGGTGGTCACTGGAGCTCGTCATGGAGGCGGAACCTGGTCTTGGTAATCACGCGCCACCACTGCAGGCGGCGCGCGGTCTTGACACGGTGGCGGAGGGAGTGCTGGAGCACCTTCTCGCGGCCGTTGGACCTCCTGGCAGCTATCTTCTTCGCGTGCTGGCGCCCTACGCAGTGGGTCGCACTGTGGGGCCGCGCACCTTGGTGCGAGGGCGACGTCTTGATGGGGAGGTGGCGGAGGCGCTCGATGGGCTACGTCGCCCGCAGCGGGAGGCGGGCGAGGTAGCGAGAGGGATGGTGCAGGAGAGCCCCCGGCGGTGCTGACGAGCTCGGTGATGCAGTCCAGCCAGTCCTCGTAGAGGTCATCGACGGGGTGGTAGCGTAGGAGCTCGCACGCCATGAGCAGGAACCTGCGCGTCCACGGGCCCGCGACGAGCGTGGGACAACGAGCTGGCTAGAGTCAGTGACGGGGTGGCTGTGCGTCCGTCTCACCGCACAGAAGGGTGCAGCGACGAAGCTTGCTGCTCCTGCCCCGCCGGGCCGGTGGCGGCGTTGGCGGCGGGTGATGGAGAACGACGGGGAGGCCCGCCAACGGGCGCCGTCTGGGTGACGCGAGCGGTGAGAGCGGCTCAGCGCTGAGCACGGGTTCGACGAGCATCAGCCATGGAAGCAGTCGAGCGGCGGCGGGTCGACCGACGGAAAAGAGGCTTCGGCGCACCCCTACCGGGTGCACCAAATGTCGGATTCGGGGTTCCGCAGACCCTTGAGAGGTTTGAACTCTGGGGTGCGCATGAAGAACTCTCTCTTCCCAGTCTGCCCGCTCAATGATCCCACGGCCTAGCTTCACGACCCGAAAGAACAAGGGACATAGAGGATTTATCTTTGTTCGGGCCACCTTGCGGTGTAAAACCCTACTCCAGCTTTGTGGTGGATTGCCTTGAGGGGCTGAGGATGAACTAGTACAGTGGATGAACAGCCTCAGGAGGTGAGGTGTTCTTGAGCTCGATGAGCTGGAGATGTGGTTCGGGTGGAATTGACCTCTCTCCCCTCCTTTCCTATGATGGTGGCTAAGTCCTATATATAGTGTCCTTGGTCTTCTTCCCAAATGTAGGCGGGAAGGGATCCCACAACGGCCAAATTCAAAGGGAGACAACTAGTACAAGCCATCCTAACAAAAGTAGTCTTCGCCTGCAAAAGGCTCTGGTGGTGACGCCGCGGTGGGCTCCGCGATGACCTCCGTCCTGCCGTCCTGGCGGTCTTGGTCTCGTTGCACTGATATGGAAACCTTTAGCTAATTCCTCAGGACTCCGTGCCTGCGCTTGCCTCCTTGGCACCAAAGAGGAAACTGGTACACTGCACCCGCTGGCACCCGCCTGGCCTTGGTCGTCACGGCTCACGTCATGCGAATCTCGCGAGGTGCACCTTGCATAGATATCTCTGCTCCTCGGGAGCCAGCCTAGTGAAGCTGCCCCCAGGGAGGTCTTGGTGTCGTCCGCCTCGCGAGGCTTGGCCCCTCACGAGGGTCTTGAGTTGTTGTTGCTGAAGCTGGGCCATACCGGGCCGTCCAGGAGCCACGCCATGGGCCGCAGGCAGGCAAGTCTGGGTACCCCCGTTCCCAGGACGCCGACAGAGTTAATCGAGCGTGTTGGGTAAGTTGGTGCACCCCTGTAGGGAAGTATATCTATTTGAATGGTCGTGTCCACGGTAACGGACTCTCGGAGTTGTATCCCCATCTATTACAACTAGAATTGGATACTAGAGACATTAAATGGATATGATGGCTCGGGGATTGCTTTCTCGTATTGAGTCGAGGAAGGATCTCTGGGCATTACTACAATATACTTGTTACTTTATAATATGCTAATTTGCACTCTTCTAACGTTGCAAGATGCTAGTCTTTGATAGGCTAGGTCTCCCCTACTATTCTAGCATTTCTACAGTATAGTCTGAAGACATAGCCCCATTCCTTTGATACCGATCCATACTGTCGTGTGATATCTGCGGCCACCTATTGGACCGGGCGGTCCCTTGCTGGTTCGGCGGGGGACGTCGCGTTGCGCAAAGAGCAGACTAGCACGCGGCAGCACGGCAGAGAGCACACAAGCAATTTATCCAGGTTCGGGCTGCCGCGAGGCGTAAAACCCTACTCCTGCTTTGGTGGATTGATGGTGGAAATGAACGTGGTGGTGCGTGGTACACTTGCCCGGCAAGGCCTACCTCAGGGCTACGGTGACCACAGGCGTATGGTGGCTCGGGTTTGTCAAGTTTCCAACCCTCTAACCCCCTCCTATGATTGCCATGGGCCTCCTTTTATAGATTAAGGGGTCACCATAGTGGCAAAATAGTCATTACCCACTGATATGGTAGCAAACAGTGCTATCATACCTAACTCTATGGGCTGGCGGGGTGCATTAAATGCACCGCTTAGTGTCACATCACTAACTGCCCGGCAAGGCCTGCCGCGCTTATCTCGCCAGCTCTGCACCCGTTCTCTTGACACATCGCTGGACGGGTGTCACATGTGGGTTTCTTCTGTAGGAGATGGCTGCCATGTGGCAAATGCTGCACTTAATCACTTTGCGGCTTGACACCGTACTGATTGACAACGTGGGTCGTACTTGCACGGTTGGCGGGGTGGTTCAGGCCCCGCAAGCCCCGGCAGGCGCTGCCGGGGAGTTTTGGTTGCTTGCTTCTGGTGGTGGCCTGGCCCCTTGTCGGGCTCGCCTGCCCGGCGAGGGAGGCCCTTCTCTTACCAATATCTTGTTCCTTTGGCTCGATCTCGATCTCTCCGAGCTGCATGTTGATTCTTCGACTCTCTTGGCTCTTCAACCTCTGACTTAAGCTGGTGTTCCAATCTTGATCTTGTGCATGTGCACAGTTGGGCAACATACCCTCGGTCTGTTGCACCGACAGAAGCCCCCAGGCCTGCCCCGATTGCGCTGAAGAGCGTCGGCGGGGTAGGGCCTAATAAGTGCACAGGCAGGGCTGCTGAAGGGGTTGGCCCCTTGAAGTTTTCCTTTGCTGCTTCATTAGTCTTGATCTTAGGGGTGGTTTCCGATCGCCCGCGCGTGGTGTAAAGCCAACAGTGGTGGGGCCGCGGCAGTGATGGCCCGTGAATGACTTTAACGCACGGGGTAGAAACCGCCAAATTACTCTTCCCACAACGCGCTCTTATCCTTAGCCACGTTTGTCGCATGCATAGCGCAGGGAAGGTAACGAAGGCGCCTGGTGCGGAAGAGCATTTTGAAGTGGGTCCGTCCGTCTTGAATTGGCGGAGGAGGGCGGCGGTTGCCTATTGATGGAGCAGCTGCCCTTCCCCACCCGGCCTATAAAAGGGGGGGCGGAGGAAGGCGAAGTCATCCACCTCTGCATCCCTCTCTTCCTTCTTTCCTGGTTCTCTGCTTCTTCTGGTAATGCTGAAGGGAAGGGCCCGGGGTCAGCCCCCGGGCTTCTGTTCGGGGCAATTGCTGCCTCATGTTGGTGCTGATGCCCGGGGGGTGAGCCTGGTCCTTGCTACGGTGAACCTCTTGGTCTCCTTGAAGCTCGGCCGAGAGGCAGGGCTGGAGATCATTGGTAATCCCAGCATTGCCCCTCTTGGGGGCCTTGGGGCCGTTGTCGATGAGAGGTGCGCCTTCCGGTTGGCTGGAGCGATGGTAGCGGCGTATACCCGTTGTGGGTGATGCCGCTACCGTCTCTGCCCCTCCCCCCTTTTCCTCCTCTCCTCTTTCCATTCGGGGAGGGGTGACGGGCCTTGCTCGTCACCTTGCGCAGCTCCTGGGTGCACATCACCCGCGGACCGTGACAGATAACTGCTCCGCCGGTCCCTTCGTCGCTGCCCTCCCCCAATTGCTTCTTTTATTCTCCTTTCCCTTGGGTTTAAGCATCCTAGGAAAAGGAGCAGAGAAAGGAAAAGAGGGGTTATAGGGTTTTTATCTTTTCTCAATCTTAAATATGCCGGTAATCGCCAAATTTAATTCAAATAATATAATCTCTTGAGTCCATCTTCGTATTCTGTAACGCTTGTACTTGTAACTGCATATGAATGAAAAAGATGAATCTTGTCGGGGACTCATGCATGTGTATGTCCATGCAATGGCAAGGTGCCTCTTTAATAGAATAAACGAGTCTTCCCCGGCAGGATATCCTGCCGGCACCCTCTTTGGTCTGCCAGAGAGCTCTGTCTGCCGGGGAACAGGCAGAGGGGCCAGCCCACCGCCAACTCCTTTTTCCCAAAGGCCACTGCAACCACCTTAACTGGAGTAGCGTTCGAGTCATGGATGGGAGCACCTAAGTTTCAAAGAGGGAGGCGAGGTTTTCTCATGCAAAGTTGTAGCTTTACAGAATACTAATGGACAAGAGGTGAACTTATGTGTTTGGCTTGCCAGGGATTGCCCTGCCGTGCAAACTTCTCGTCCTTTGTCGAAGCCAGGTTCACGGCAAGAACCTGCAACTCCATGTAGATGAGAATGAATGCAGGATGCAATCCTATCTATATGCATATGCAAATGCTCATGAAGTGCTTATGCAATGATCTAGGTGTGCTTGTGCATGCATGCAATCTTAGTTGGGGCCCCCTACAGCGCATCTTTATTTTCTCTTTCACGGGGTCATCGCCCCAGCTTGTACAAGGGGTTACATGCAACTTCAGCAATGACATGTACAATGGGTGGCTGCCGGGCAGGGCCCAGCAGCCTCTGCGCCTTACGGGTAGAACTTACAGAGATGCTCAATGTTCCATGAGTTTTGCAACGGTGTGCCATCTTCGGTCTCCAGACGGACTGCGCCGGGTCTGGAGACTCGTACTACCCGGTAAGGGCCTTCCCACTTCGGTGATAACTTGTGTGTACCCTTGGTGGACTGAACGCGCCTAAGGACAAGGTCACCTTCCTCAAAACACCGGGCATGAACCCTGCGGCTGTAATAGCAACGCAGGGCTTGATGATAGCGTGCAGCACACGTAGCAGCCCGGAGACGGTTCTCCTCGAGTAGCACAGCGTCGTCGCCGGTGCTGATCTTGCGCTACTTCATCATCGGCAAGCACCCGAGGATACCCGTAAATGAGTTACGTGGGGATAGCTACTTCTGCCCCGTAGACCAGGGAGAAGGGAGTCTACCCGGTAGCTCGAATAGGTGTCATTCTGAGGGACCAGAGAACTACCGGCAGCTCCTAGATCCACCGCCTGTCGTGCTTCTGCAGCATATCGAAAGTTCTTGTCTTGAGTCCATGAAGCACTTCAGCGTTCGCCCTCTCAGCTTGTCCATTGCTCCGGGGGTGTGCCACAGAGGCAAATGAGATCTTGTATCCGAGGGTCTGAACATATTGCATGAAGTCGTGGCTCGTGAATTGGGTGCCGTTGTCAGTGATGATCCTTGTCGGAACTCCGAAATGACACACCAATTCTTTCAAGAACTTGATAGCTGACTGAGCAGTCACTTCCGGCCACTTTGTAAACTTGTCGATGGCAACGAACAAGAATTCAAAACCCCCGATTGCTCAGGGGAAGAGGCCGAGGATATCGAGCCCCCAGACCGAAAATGGCCATGACAGAGGGATTGTCTAAAGAGCTTGGGCAGGCAGGTGTGTATTCTTGGAATGGAACTGACAGGCTTCACATGTCGTGATGAGCTCAACTACGTCTTGGAGGGCTGTGGGCCAATAGAATCCTTGCCGGAATGCTTTCCCAACTAATGCCCTTGATCCAATGTGTGAGCCGCACATTCCTCTGTGAATCTCAGCCAGCAGTTCCTTTCTGTCCTCCCAGCAGACACACTGCAATTTCACACTGTTGGGCCTCCTTCTGTACAGAGTGTCATCGACAAACTGATACATACTGGCCCTCCGGGCTACTTTCTCAGCTTCATCTGGGTCGCTGGGGAGTTCTCCGGTTTGGAGGAAGCAGACAATGTGTCTTGCCCAACTTGGAGCCTGAGGCTCGGCAACGAGGACTAGCGGCACCTCCTCAGCTGCGGGAGCACCAGCCTACTTCGCGGGGTCCATAGGCCCGGCTGGAGGGGGTGGTCCGGCAGGATGTGAGGAGTTATTTCCGGCAGGGTCTCTGCCGGGAGCGGATGGCTCGATCGGGAGAGGCTTACCGTAGTCCAACTTTCTCCTTTTCTGGGCCATTGTGGTTGGTGATACTGAGGGTTGAGAGAGGTAGAGAACAAAAGTTCCTGGTTCCACAGGAAGCTTCTGCGCAGCACATTTTGACAGGTGATCAGCTATGCTATTTTCCGCATAGGGTACGTGCTCCGTTTGCAACCCGTCAAAGCGCTCCTCTAACCTCCTTACTTCCTCAACGTATGCTTCCATCAATGGGCTTTGGTAGTCTTTGTTGACTTGTCTCACCACTAACTGTGAATCTCCTCGAATGATCAGCTTCTTGATTCCCAATTCTGCTGCAATCCTGAGCCCGGCAAGGAGCCCTTCATACTCAGCTGTATTATTGGTGGCTTCTTCCCGGGAAAAGTGCATTTGGATGACGTACTTCAGGTGCTCCCCGAAGGGGGCAACAAGAAGCACGCCAGCTCCTGCACCTTGTAGGGAAAAAGCACCATCAAAATACATAATCCATTCTTGTGGTGATTCCTTGCTGGGGAGAGTTGTTTCTGTTGTTTCCTCATCAGGGGTTGGCGTCGATTCTGCAATAAACTCTGCCAGCGCCCTGCTTTGAATGGTTGAAGTGCTCTCAAACTTCAAACCAAAGCTGGATAACTCCAAAGCCCACTCCACTATTCTGCTAGTAGCCTTAGGGTTCTAGAGTATCCTCTGCAACAGAAAACGAGTAACAGCCGTGATGTCATGGGCTTGGAAGTAGTGGCGCAGTTTCCTTGAGGCCATGACGAGGCCATGACGAGGCCAAAGATCAATTTTTGCACACCAGAGTACCTTGATCTAACCCCTTGCAATAAGGAGCTGACGAAGTACACTGGGCGTTGCACCACTTTCTTCCTTGTTGCGTCCTTGGGGTTGCACTCATTGCCGTGCTTACTGCTGTTCTGATCCTCTTCTGACTCTGCCGCGGTCTGGCCGCTCTCTGCTTCATCCATTTCTCGCTGTGCTACAAGGGCTGCACTGACCACTTGGTTGGTTGCTGCCAAGTAAAGTAGTAACGGCTCTTGAGGTTTGGGTGCAACCAAGGTGAGCACAGATGACAGGTAAGCCTTCAACTCTTGCAAGGTTTTATCTGCTTTCGGGGTCCACTTCATAGGCACTGCCTTCTTCAAAATTTTGAAGAACGACAGGGCACGCTCGGCAGACTTGGAAATGAATCTGCTTAGCGCGGCAACGCATCCCGTCAAGCGCCTCCCATCCTTAACTGTCCTTGGCGCTTGGATCTGCTCAATGGCCTTGATCTTCTCGGGGTTGGCTTCAATCCCCCGGTGGGACACGAAGAATCCAAGTAGCTTGCCGGAGGGAACACCAAATACACACTTCTTCGGGTTAAGCCTCAGGTTGATCTTGCGCAAATTAGCAAATGTCTCTTCCAAATCCTGGATAAGGGTGGCCTTATCCTTGGTCTTGACCACAATGTCATCCATATAGGCTTCTATGCTTCTGTGTAGTCGTGGCTCAAAACCAATCTGGACTACTCTTGCAAAAGTAGACCCGGCACTCTTCAATCCGAAAGGCATGCGGACAAAACAGTATGTACCACATGGAGTGATGAATGATGTTTTCTCCTCATCTTCTTTGGACATGAAGATCTGGTGATATCCGGAGTAAGCATCCAAAAAGGAGAGCAGATTGCACCCTGAAGTAGAATCCACAATCTGATCGATGCGCGGCAAGGGGAATGGGTCCTTCGGGCAAGCCTTATTGATATCTGTGAAATCAATGCAAAGCCTCCATTTCCCATTCGCCTTCCGAACTACCACTGGATTTGACAACCATGTAGGGTGCAGTACTCCTCTGACCAAGTCAGCTGCCTCTAACTTCTTGATTTCCTCGGCAATGAACTCCTGCCGCTCCAAGGCTTGCTTCCTAACTTTCTGCTTGATGGGTCGGGCATGGGGGCAGACAGCAAGGTGGTGCTCGATTACCTCCCTGGGAACACCGGGGATATCAGATGGTTGCCAGGCAAACACATCGATATTCGCCCGCAGGAAGGCAACGAGCGCGCTTTCCTATTTGTCGTCAAGGGTGGCGCTGATGGTGAAAGTACCATCAGCACCAGCCAGCCCTGTCGGGACCTTCTTCACTTGGGGTGTTGCAACCTTGGATCTCTTGCTGTTGGAATACTCCGGCACGTCGTCAATGGGTGCCATGCACTCGGAGGGGGCACGCTTCCCGGACTCCTTGCCGGAGGTCCTACAATCCCTCTTCTTTCCTTTGCTTTCCTTGGCGGGGACCGTTGCTGCCGCAGCCTCTGCTGTGAAGGCATCCCGATAGATCCTGTCCACACAGATAATCGCATCCTTCTCATCTAAGGGGATGGTGATGACTCCCACCGGCCCAGACATCTTCAAATTGTTGTAAGCATAGTGGGATGCTGCCATGAACTTGGCCAAGGCCAGTCGTCCCAGAATCCCATTACACGACAGGGGGAGCTCAACCACATCAAACACAATTTTCTCAGTCCTATAGTTCAGCTCTCCCCCAAACGTTACTGGCAACGTAATATTTCCCTTGGGATGGCTCCTATCGGGATTGACTCCTTGAAACATGCCGGTAACCTCCAGCTCTTCCTTTCCTATCTGAAGCTTGTTAATAACTGCTGGGGAAATCAGATTCAACCCGGCCCCGCCATCCACTAACATCTTTGTGACCTTGAGGTTGTGAATTATTGGGGAGACCAACAATGGCAAACACCCTACCGCGACGGTGCGGCAAGGGTGGTCCTCCTCATCAAAGATGATGGGCGTGCAGGACCATTTGAGCGGCTTCCGGGCCTCTGGCGCTGGCTCCACAGCATTAACCTCTCGTGCCCATCGCTTGAGCTGGCGATGGGAGGAGTGCAAGGACGCACCCCCATCAATGCATAGGGCGTCAGTGGCCCTCCGAAATTCCTGCTCACTGGTTTCCTCTTCATTCCCTCCATCACTCAAATCATCACAGGTTTCCTTCTCTTGGCCCCTGGCGGGTTTTCCTTTGTTCCGAAAGGGTTTGTCGGGATGGTTTGCTTCACTGCCTCGATTCTTTCTGCCATCAGCATTCTGACCTTTCTCCTTATCATGCTTATCATACTCTGCTCTCTGTCTCTTGACAAGCTGCTCAACTTGATAACATTCATGGAGGTCGTGGCCCTTGGTCCGATGGATGTTGCAGTACGACCCATCACCTTTCCGGCTTTTTCCGCGGCAGCGGCTTCCCGGCAGGTAGTGCACGCGGCAACTTCCTTGCCGGGGGCCTTAGTCTTGGCCTTCCTGCCGGTACTAGGCATGCTAGAACCTTCCACAGTCATCACTGTCTTATCTCTTGGCTTCTTGTTGCGCTTCTTGCCCTTTGTTTGACTGGTTGATTCATCTTCTTCCTCTGAATCAACATTGATGAAATCCTCCTCCCCGGGCAACTTCCTTCCTTCCTCTATCCGGCACACTTATCCACTAGTGCGTACAGCTCCTTCACGGTCTTGGGAAACCGCACATTCATCTTAGAACGAATGCGACGGTTGCGCACATTGGACTGGAAGGCTGCTATAATAGCTGCAGGATGGATATTCGGAATATTCCTATGAACTTTACTGAATCTTTGTAAATACTTACAGAGAGTTTCTCCTTCTTTCTGCTAGAGAAGTTGTAGGTCGTTGGGCCTGCCGGGCTCCTGGTGGCCACCGGTGAAGGCACCAACTCGTGGCACAGGTCTGCCCATGAGGAAATGGAGTTCTCCGGCAGGTGCATGAGCCAAGATCTCACGTTGGACTTGAGAGCCAACGGGAAGTAGTTGGCGAACACCTTCTCGTCTCTTCCCCCGGCAACCTGAACAACGATAGTGTAGATGCTCAGGAACTCTGTCGGGTTCAGTCTCCCGCCGTACTTCTTGGGTATCTCCGGCTTGAACATGCAGACGGACGGCCAACGGACTTGCCGCAGCTCGCGTGTAAAGGCAAGGCAGCCGACCTCGAAAGTTAGGCACCCGCCAACGCCGAACACAGGCTCATTGACGTTGAGGTCGCCGCACCCGTCGGTCTGGCGGGGCCGTCGAGAGGCTGTCCCACAACGACGCGCGCGTCTCCCCGCCGCCTATTCTCCGGGGTTCGCCGTTGGCCCGGACGTGCTCAAGGTCAAAAGAGGCCATCGAGACATCGTCGGGATCTTGATCTTGTTGCACCCGCGCCTGCTGCCGTGGTGGGGACTGCACAGTGGGGCCAGCCCCCTCCGTTCGGCCAGGAGTACGTGCAGTCGTCGTCACTTGGGGAGGTCGTGGCGGGCCAGCGCACCGCGAGCCCCCAGCCTCAGCGAGATCGAGCAGACTCTGGATGGTGGCACGCCATTCATCCATTTGCTTGGCTTCTGGCGGGAACCTTAGTAGCAGCTGGGCCCGCGCCATAGCCTCCGTGGTTGTGCTCAGCATGGAAGTCGATGACCTTGACCGCACCGTTGCCTGGCTCCTGATGGTGCCCGTGGCAGCGGTGGCGCGCCCACGCTGCGATGGGGTGGCCACCTGGGCAGCGGGGTCGCGCGGTGATGGCGCTCGAGGGTCCGCGGCTCTGTTGGGTGCAGTGGTTGGGTCGGCTCGCCCGGGAGGAGACACACGTGCCGTGACCGCCCCCGTGGCAGGGACGGCCGGAGGACGGTGGCTCATCCCGAACCGAGCGCCGTTGTTGTGGCTGCGCCCGTCGGTGGGAGGAGGGGATGTAAGCGGGGTCACCCTCCCGTCCATACCTTGCGGAGCTTGACCGTCGAGACGCTGCTGAAGTTGTTCTCCTCCGACACCTTCAGCCCCCGTGCCGGCCGCAGGGGGAGTGGCGATGGCGCCACCTGCCCCTGCCATGCCCCCAGCAGCGCTCACATCCTCACTTGTCCCCGCATCCCCCGCGGCATCTGAGGTCGCGGGCGGCGGAGCCTTTGAGGTAGATGGCTAGACCGAAGGGCCGGACTTCTTCTTCTTGGGCGCCATGGTCAATGGCGTCGTCGGCGACGAAGATGACGTGCTGCGCATGCTTTCAGGTTCGCACAAGCGAGCCCCCTACCTGGCACGCCAAAGATGGCGCGGGATATCCGCGGCCACCTATGGGACCGGGCGGCCCCTTGCTGGTTCGACGGGGGACGTCGCGTTGCACAAAGAGCGGACCAGCGCGTGGCAGCACGGCAAAGAGCACACAGGAAATTTACCCAGGTTCGGGCTACCGCAAGGCGTAAAACCCTACACCTGCTTTGGTGGATTGATGGTGGAAATGAACGTGGTGGTGCGTGGTACACTTGCCCGGCAAGGCCTGCCTCAGGGCTACGGTGACCACAAGCGTATGGTGGCTCGGGTTTGTCAAGTTTCCAAACCTCTAACCCCCTCATACGATTGCCATGGGCCTCCTTTTATAGATTAAGGGGTCACCACAGTGGAAAAACGGTCATTACCCACTGATATGGTAGCAAACAGTGCTATCATACCTAACTCTGCGGGCTGGCAGGGTGCATTAAATGCACCACTTAGTGTCACATCACTAGCTGCCCGGCAAGGCCTGCCGGGCTTATCTCGCCAGCTCCGCACCCGTTCTCTTGACACGTTGCTGGACGGGTGTCACATGTGGGTTTCTTCTATAGGAGATGGCTGCCATGTGGCAAATGCTGCCACTTAATCACTTTGCGGCTTGACACCGCACTGATTGACGACGTGGGTCGTACTTGCGCGGTTGGTGGGGTGGTTCAGGCCCCGTAAGCCCCGGCAGGCGCTGCCGGGGAGTCTTGGTTGCTTGCTTTTCGTGGTGGCCTGGCCCCTTGTTGGGCTCGCCTATCCGGCGAGGGAGGCCCTTCTCTTGCCGATATCCTGTTCCTTTGGATCGATCTCGATCTCTCCGAGCTGCATGTTGGTTCTTCGAGTCTCTTGGCTCTTCAACCTCTGACTTAAGCTGGTGTTCCAATCTTGATCTTGTGTCTGTGCACAGTTGGGGAACATACCCGTGGTTTGTTGCACAGACACATACTTAGTATAGATCTGATGTAAGTCTTGCGAGTACTTTGGATGAGTACTCACGGTTGCTTTGCTACCTCTTTTCCCCTCTACCCGATTGATGCGATTAGATGATAGAGCCCAGGAGTCAATTGATCTCGTCGACGACTAGTACTACCCCGACAGAGCCTACTACTACATGGAGACCGCCAACGACCGGGAGAAGATAGGAGGCTCCTAGGCAGGAGCCTTCGCCTTTTCGATCCAGTTATCGTTGTTATGCTAGCCTTCTTAAGGCAGACTTGTTTATCTTATGTCTCTACACAGATGTTGTTGCTTCCGCTGACTTATGTATTTGAGCCCTCGTGGCCCTGTCTTGTGATGTTGCTTGAAACCGCGTCGGTATTTCCCCAAAGAGGAAGGGATGATGCAGTACAGCTACGGTAGGTATTTCCCTCATTTATGAAACCAATGTATCAATCCAGTAGGAGAACCAAGCAACATAACATAAACGGTGCCTACACACAAAGAACAAATACTTGCAACCCAACGCGTAAGAGGGGTTGTCAATCCCTCCTAGGTAACGGCGCCAGAAATTGGCAAGTTGACGGGAGAATATTTGTGATAGATTAGATAAATAGCTCTCGATAAAACGCGAAATAAAATAATCAATAAAAAAGTGCAGCAAGTTATTTTTGGGTTTTTGGAATAATAGATCTGAAAATAAAAGCGAACGAAAATAGATCTCAAAGCAAATATGATAAAGAATAGACCCGGGGGCGTAGATTTCACTAGTTGCTTCTCTCGAGAAATAGCACATGGTGGGTAAACAAATTATTGTTGGGCAATTGATAGAAGATCGAATAATTATGATGATATCCAAGGCAATGATCAATATATAGGCATCACGTCCAAGATTAGTAGACCGACTCCTGCCTGCATCTACTACTATTAATCCACACATCGACCGCTATCCAGCATGCGTCTAGTTTATTAAGTTCATGGAGAAACAGAGTAATGCAATAAGAACGGTGACATGATGTAGACGAGATCTATTCATGTAGGAACATCCCCCATCTTGTTATCTTAATAGCAACGATACATGCGTGTCTTGCTGCCCCTTCTGTCACTGGGAAAGAAAACCGCAAGATCGAACCCATCACAAAGCACCTCTTCCCACGGCATGAAAAATCGATCTAGTTGGCCTAACTAAACCAAGATTCAAAGAAGACATATGAGGCTATAAATAATCATGCATATAATAGATCAAAGAAGACTCAAATAATATTCATGGATATAGATCTGATCATAAACTTAAAGTTCATCAGATCCCAACAAACACACTGCAAAAAGAGTTACATCAAATAGATCTCCGAGATACCATTGTATAGAGAATCAAAAGAGAGAGAGGATGCCATCTAGCTACTACCTACGAACCCGTAGGTCTATGGTGGACTACTCACTCATCATCGGAGAGGCACCAATGAGGATGATGAACCCCTCTGTGATGGGGTTAGATTGGATCTCGTGGTTCTGGAACTTGAGGCGGTTGGAATTGTGTTTCATAGACTCCTCTAGGGTTTCTGGAATATTTGGAATTTATAGGGCAAAGAGGCGGTGCAGGGGGCTCCGTGGGGGCACAACCCCCCTGGGCACGCCTGGGCTCCTGGGTGCGCCCTGGTGGGTTGTGCTCCCCATGGGCCTCCCCTCTGGTACTTCCTTGGCCCACTAGGTGTCTTCTGGTCCAAAAAAAATCTCCAAAAAGTTTCTCTGCGTTTGGACTCCGTTTGATACTTGTCGAGGATATACCCCGCGGTATGACCCGGCCGGAAGTGTGACCCGGTCGGACTTGGCGCTTCACCGTGACCCGCCGGAGGACTGGCAGCTCACGGGTTTGGCGGCTCACTGTCAGACGACTCACGAGCCTGACGACTCATGGATGACCCCTACGGCGGGTCAGATAGAAGACTAGGCCCAAGGCCCAGAAGGTCGGCTCATGTTATGGTGGGCCGGCTTAAAAGGAAAGGGATGACGGATATTTCCTTTACGCGGAAGCAAGACCCGGACTTGTATACAACTTGTAAGAAAAGATAGACTAGCCCTAGTCCTACTAGGACTCCACATGTAACCCGCCCCTCTAACTTATATAAGGAGGGGCAGGGCACCCCAAAGAGGGACAAGTGACAAGAAACAATCTCTAGGGCTAGACACAAAGAGCCAGCTGACCGGCGACTCTCTCATGAGCATAATGAGACCTAGCCACAAACAGCATGTAGGGCTATTACCGGATGATGTTTCCCGGGGCCCGAAGCTGTCTAAATCCTTGTCTTGTGCCGCGTCTCTCGATTCCACCCAACCCCTCTCAAGCTACCACATAGATGCGTTGGCCTCGCGACTAAGTCCTGACACTAAGGACATTTGCCGTGACAATTCCACGACAGTTGGCGCCCACCGTGGGGCCTGCGCACGACGGTGATGAGTTCTTGAAGGGATTTTTCTCAAGGATCGAGAAGTTCATAATTTTCCGGATGAAGAAAGGCTACGTGCTAAGCGGCTGTTGCACGCACCATGGAGACCCGCCAATACTGAGACCGAAATTTCGATGACTGCTTTGGGCGATGTACCAAATTCATCGGCTACAACTCATGGGCGAGAAGGAAAATTTTATTGACGGAATTTGAGATCGAGAAGATTGGGATTGCGTGCGTCACCGCACACATCGTTAGGCAATCCATCGAGTCCTACTATCTGTTGTGGTGTTTCCGTGTGCCGCCAGACAACCTGTCTAGGTCGCCGAATCCTACTGTTCTTCTCATAGCACGGACGTTCGAGACCTACCCAGAGTCCAAGACGATCTGCTACGTGGTTGTAAGTAATATTACGGTGCTACCTATTGTGTCAGAGGAGGCCATCTGTCCGTCAATCAAAGCAGGAGAAAAAGAAAGGGGACGCTGTACGCGCTGCCGCGGAGCATCTGCATGTGTCCGATAGCAGTCAAATCGCAGGTAGCATCTATATTTCTAGTGGCAACTGGCTCCATGCATGGAGTTCATGAAATCCCGCATGCTTTTGTCCCTATGAAAAGGAATCAAGTGGTAGTGCCAAGGAGTATTATTCCAAGCAATGAAGAAACGCAAGTTCTAATTAGCTACTGTACCTACGAGCAGATTTGGAGAAAACTATGCAACAGTGTACATGCATATAGTACGTCCGGTTTAACCTTCACCAAAGATGCATCGGATACAGTGTTCAGGCCACGAGGGAAGCCACAGACTTGTCTCCGCCTTGTCCTCACCTCCATCAACAGTGCGAGCCTCCGACTGCTGTCGGGTCAGCATCCGCGCCTTAAGTCGCCCTCAGCGTCCTTGAGCCGCCCAGACGGCCCTCGCGCCGCACCGGCTCGCTCCGAGTCGCCGCTGGCCGGCTGGTCGCCTCTCTCACCCGCGGCCGTGGACTCAACCCTGCCCCTCTGTCCGTCTCGGCCTTTAGTCCGCCTCCGCCTGCCTCAAGCCGCTGCAGCCGCCGGGGCCTTCGCCTCCGCCTGCCTCAAACCGCCGCGGTCACCAGGGCCCTCTCCTCCACTACCACTTCGCGCCGGCTCCACTCCTCACCGGCCCTCCGCGGCCACGGGCTCCGCAAGCCGCCTCCGCGCGATCCTGCGTCTGAGACGCCGAACCCGCCTTGTTGGCCTCGCCTCGCAGCTCCTGCCGGTTTACACGAGACACTGCTGCCCGTCCATGTTATCCCAGGATGGGTTGCAGCTCCACCTGTGCCCGCGCCGCCCAAGCGTCTCGTTCCAACTTCATCCGCGGCGTCCGAGCCTCTCCTCCTCACGCCCCTCTGTGGCCACGCCCGCCGGCTCGGCCTCGCCCTCCTCTATACCCGCAACGGGCCGTGCGCCTCTCCAGCTCCCGCGGCCGCGTGCGCGCCGGCTCCACCAAGTCGACCGGCCCCGGCCAAACCCGCTCCGGTTCCAGCTCTCGCGCCTGAACCGGCCACGGCGCGCCTCTCCAACTCGCCGCTGCCGCGGACGCATCTCGTCAACCCGCCGGGTTGAACCGGCCCTGTCGTCGCGAACCATCCCCGTCCGCGGGCTGCCCCTCATTCAGCTCTGTGCCCGAGCCGTTGGTTGCTGTGGCCGCGTCTGTAGGTAGCTGCTCCCGTCGCAAGCTCCTCAACGACCGCTCCGAGTCACCACCTACTGCCGCCTTGTTAACTCGTTACCGCTGCTCCCCGCGCGCCGGTTCACCACAGCCCCGAGCTGCTGCCATCCCCGCGCACCTTCACCGGTTTGAGAGTCACCATCAGGCTACCTCGGCCTCCAGTTGCCTCCGCTGTCGGGCTTCAGTGTATTTTCTTCAGGTTCAGCAACATCTACACGTACAGTGGCCAACTGCCTATGAAACCAAGGAATTACTTCATGTACTGTTGATTCTGTCAGCCGCGGCAGCTATCTTCTGAAGTTAATATAGATTTAATGTCATGGCAATATGTACAGTCTGACCATAAGATCTGTAGCTGCTGCTAGCAGAGAGCAAGCATTTGCGATTATGCAGCCGTGGCGACTGAAGAAACTGATTTTGAGGATATGATTCAGTAGGAAAGGATTGATAAGCTGCTGATTGGGAACAAACGGTCTGAGTGGTATTACTGTTTTTGCTGTCAAATTTGTGAGATCTGCTGAAGAGTTCACATGTGAGCCGACGGTCTTAAGGCTGAGTCAATCTTCCTAACAAGAAAATCCCAGTCAATACAAAGTACTAGCAAGGCTAATACCAATTGATGAGCGGGGCAAATATGCATGTGATATTGCACGTCAAGACACCGGTGCCGACATTTGTGCCCGGAGCAGAGACAAGAAAAAGCTCTATGGACTCGCCGAACAAAACAATCAGGTCAATTGACTCATGGCCAAGGTATGATCCGGTCCTCGTACGCCGGCGTCGGAGGTGACGTATACATCTGCACTGCCCGTGTCGGGTGCTTAAAGACCCGGAGAATAACCCGGAGGGTTTCTGCTCGAACCGCCGGGACCATATTGAGTCGCCGACCTGATTAAACCGCCTCTGTCACGATGAACGGATCATCCGTTGTCCGAACAAAAAACATCAGGTGATATTCGTCCGGTTTGTTTTCATAGCACATTAATTTTCGTGTGAACAATTACTTTGGCATGTGATATTTTTTGGCACAGGACAATTGTTCATTACAAATGAGGCGTTATATTACGGGCACGGAGCACGCGCTAGCAACGTTTTGCACCGGTGTTTCGTCCGGGTCATACCACCCGAAGAATGAACGTGTGCAAGGTCACCATCCTTTGTGGCCCGGTTTACATTAACTCGCCCGTCCGCGCCGGCTTACAGCGCCGCGGCCGACTCATCTGTTGCCCGGGTGAATCAGGACATTTGTTCACTACGTCAAAACAAACATGGTTGACTCGCTCGCGCCGGTTTACAGCGCCGCAGCCGGTTCATCTGTTTGAGCTGCCTCTGATGTGGTGGTCGTCTTTTCCATCCGTCTATTGCGGCCTGGTCTACATCGACACACCAGGACTGCATCTGTCTGCATGAGCGAATTATTGAGTATGAGCAAGTCACTACTTGGGAAGCCCGGTTTTCTTCCAACAGCTTGGAGGAAAATTGTCATGTGTTATCAGACGCCGTCGGCACTGGACGGCTCAATGGGCAGGCGCACAAGTCGCCGCCACTACAGTTTGGTTAACTTCGAACAACCAGTTGGAAGGAGCCATTGGCCGAGTTGTTGACACGGCTCATATGGGATCATTTATAACCCGCCGCAGTCACTTCAACCTTCTGTGGGTTCACATCGCACTATCAATGCGCTGATGATATACACCTTCTGCTCTGGTACAATATGGAGAATCTCAAGCCAATTCCTCGAATCGTCTTGAGACTCGGGGGCTACAATGACATGACTCGGCGAAATTGGCTGGTGTTAGTGAATTCAAGAACTCCGGGTCATTGAAGGGAAGGTAACCCGGTTCTGGAGGCTACAACTATATTGGTGAAAAATTTAAAAGGCCGTCAGAAAATTTCCGGTTTAAAAAGAAGGATTCCGGTTTAAAATCCGGTTCAAGAGACATCTCTCTCCAACAAAACACTGAAGCTCTTAATATCCGGTTTAAAAACCGGTTCAAGGGAAATTTGTTTACCACAAGGATTTGAAGCTCTCAAATCCGGTTCAAATCCGGCTCACGGTAAATTTATCTCTCACAAAGTTTTGAAGCTTTCACATCCGGTTCAAACTTCCGGTTCAAAAAGAATTAATCTCTTGCAAGATCGAGTTCTCAGAAAAATTAAAGGTTGCCAAAGAACTTGCTACTATGATGCGCGGTTCAAACTTGGGTATCCTACTTTATGGCTTATCTTATTATGATCACTTGGGGGCTTCCTGCTCATCGAGCATAGCTATCAGTACCCTTTTGATCGGCGCAATGCCAAAACTTACATGGTCACTGGGGGGCTTCCTGTTCAAACATAGGTCGTATTCGAACCAAAGAGAACATAGCTGTCGGTACCCTTTTGATTGGCACACTGCCGAGCTCACTAGGGGGCTTCTTGATTGTATTCGAATCATAGCTCAACCCCTTTTGGGAACTGACGTGGATCGTATTCGAATCAGCGTCGTTAAACAACTCTCAAGGTCATTTGGGGGCTTCCTGTTCAAACATAGGTCGTATTCGAACCAAAGAGAACATAGCTGTCGGCACCCTCTTGATCGGTAACGCCAAAGCCACTGGGGGCTATATGATCGTATTCGAATCTTAGCTTAACCCCTTTGGGACGGTTTTCTGATCGTATTCGAATCAGAAGCCTCATAATTTTTTAAGTCTCTTTTTGCAAATAGTTTTTGGGATTTTATTTGAAAGCTCTTTTGAACACATCTAAAGTGTATATGAGTGTTTTCTATTTAAACCCGGCTTGATTTTTGATGATAAGTCGCCGGCTTATGACAATCATCATCTATGTGGAAGCATTGGCTTCTAAGGATTGGGTTATCACACTTACTGCATAGGTATCATAAGCCGGCAGTACAATTCAATATCACAGGTATGATATTGTTTATACATGATTATGTTTAAACTGGCCCTGGCTATGGACTTTAAGCCACCGGTATGTTTTGAATTGCGCCATTGGAATCATGCGCGTATCAAAGATTGGGTTGTCACCCTTATCGTGCATGTCATATAAACTGACAAATGCAAATTCAATATCACAAGTATGATATTATAGTTATGTTTCAAAGTTATGATTCATAACAGGCTTATCTGTGACTCCTTTTTTTTACACATCAGTGGTCATATGTAAGATATTATGACCCGCCCTGCTGTAAACCGCCAAGGGTTCTTGTGATCTACTTGCGTGCAGGATAAGACTACATTTGGGTGGTTACCCGCCCTGGTTTTTGACATTAAGTCGCCAGGGCATATGTTGTTTAAACTTTGCAGGATTTACAGAGCTATGACTTACATAAATGATTAAATTCAAGCCCATCATCATAGATGGAAATTGGTGTCTCAAAAGGGTTATCAATTCTTGATTTTCTCAAAGGCTATGAGCCGCCGGGTTGTACAAATTCCGGCTTACAATGGAGGTGTATTAAATTGCCATCGGCCAAGAGCCGCCGGGTATTTAAACTCCGGATTGACCTATCAGCAGATGAGGTATTCAAAGTCGCTTTGGCACAATGGCTATTATTTTATCAATGGATATGATTTATTCTACAATGGAAAGAATAGTCCCGAGTCGCTGCAGGCTTATGACCCGGCACTTGGGGGCTACATTATTCAAATTGATATTACATCAAATATGCAAGTCCCATGTCACTGCCAGCATGCACCATGGCACTTGGGGGCTAATGCAAAGTCATTTTTTGCTCAACTTATTGAAGACCCGACTCATCACATTCTAAATGAGCCGGCCCTTAGGGGCTACCAATTGCTCCTGTCGAAAATTCAAGACAATTCTAGGATGACCCGGCTACACTACTATGACTATAGCCGACTCATGGGGGCTACACAACTGGATTTTATTTAAAGCCATGGTGATAAGTCCCGGCTTATTCATGCTGATTAAACCGGCCCTTGGGGGCTACAGGTAATATGGATATAAGGGAGAAATGTCTTCAAATTCTCAGTTTTGAGTAAATCAGATTGACCTGGTGTCTGCAAAAATCATAAACCGGAGTCGGCGACAATTATGACTTGGCATCATCTATTTATAACCCAGCAATTTTGGTACTCATAAACCGGCAAGTTTTATATCTTTAAGCCGGCTGAATATAAGTTGAATATTTGAAGACCAATATTTTTGTCAAGTCAGAGCATTGAGAGTCGACTCAAGTGGATTATCTCTTACAATATTTCTCAACAAGAGACCAATGTCAGCAAATTGACACTGAAGCTGGCCTGTTGACCCAGATTTTTCAAAGGAAGTATCTGGATTTTTTGCATTGGCAAAATTTGAACATATCTACTAAAGAGATTTGCTATGAGATTATGGATACATATCAAGGAGGAAGATGACAAGGACTTAAGGATGATCAAGTGCCGGCTTACAAAGAATATTTAACCCGGAACACAACCTGTCAAATTTGTTCTTATGTTTATATTGCAGATTAGTTTAACATGGATAAATCCAAATTAAACTGGGGGCTAATGTCGGGGATATACCCCGCGGTATGACCCGGCCGGAAGTGTGACCCGGTCGGACTTGGCGCTTCACCGTGACCCGCCGGAGGACTGGCAGCTCACGGGTCTGGCGGCTCACTGTCAGACGACTCACGAGCCTGACGACTCACGGATGACCCCTACGGCGGGTCAGATAGAAGACTAGGCCCAAGGCCCAGAAGGCCGGCTCATGTTATGGTGGGCTGGCTTAAAAGGAAAGGGATGACGGATATTTCCTTTACGCGGAAGCAAGACCCGGACTTGTATACAACTTGTAAGAAAAGATAGACTAGCCCTAGTCCTACTAGGACTCCACATGTAACCCGCCCCTCTAACTTATATAAGGAGGGGCAGGGCACCCCAAAGAGGGACAAGTGACAAGAAACAATCTCTAGGGCTAGACACAAAGAGCCAGCTGACCGGCGACTCTCTCATGAGCATAATGAGACCTAGCCACAAACAGCATGTAGGGCTATTACCGGATGATGTTTCCCGGGGCCCGAAGCTGTCTAAATCCTTGTCTTGTGCCGCGTCTCTCGATTCCACCCAACCCCTCTCAAGCTACCACATAGATGCGTTGGCCTCGCGACTAAGTCCTGACACTAAGGACATTTGCCGTGACAATTCCATGACAATACTGATATTCTGCAAAGTAAAAAACAAGCAAAAAAAGAGCAACTGGCACTGGGCACTATGTTAATAGGTTAGTCCCAAAAAATGATATAAAGTTGCTATAAAATGATTGTAAAACATCCAAGAATGATAATATAGCAGCATGGAACAATCAAGGATTATAGATACGTTGGAGATGTATCAGCATCCCCAAGCTTAATTCATGCTTGTCCTCGAGTAAGTAAATGATAAAAACAGAATTCTTGATGTGGAATGTTGCCTAACATGTTCATCACATATTCTTTTCTTTTGTAGCATGGACATTTGGACTTTTATATGGTTCAAAGCAATAGTCTAGTTTTGGCATGAAGATTTCAATACTCAAGCATATCAACAAGCAACCATGTCTTTCAAAATATCAACACTAAATAAAGTTATCCCTAGCCCATCGTGCTCGATCATTGATTCATTCGTGAAACACACTCGCATATTAGCTACATCCAATGCTAGAGTATGATCATAGTGCTCCCTAGTTGGTGCTTTATAAGAGAAGATGGAGACTCAAATAAAAATAAAAATTGCATAAAGTAAATAGATAGGCCCTTCGCACAGGGAAGTATGGATTTGTAGAGGTGCCAGAGCTCAAAGCTTAAATTGAGAGATAAAAAAATTTCAGAGGCATACTTTTCCCGTCAACAAAAACGACCGAGTAATTCCCAACACTTTCCATGCTAGATATATCATAGGCGGTTCCCAAACATGAAATAAAGTTTATTCCTTTTTCCACCATTCTTTCACAATCCATGGCTAGCCGTATCCACGGGTGCCTTCCTTACCAACACTTTCCAATGAATTTATTATTTGACAACATAAAGTAAATTTCTTTTTCATTTCGGGACTGGGCATCCCTATTATCGCCGTAGTCTCATGCAATGACAAGTGAATAAACACTCATCTTGAGAATAACACATCTAGCATGGAAAATGTTGGCCACCCTTGCCGCTTCATGAGCGGTACGAGCACACAAAAAGGAAATTCATTTTGAAAATTAGAGATGGCACATACAAATTTGCTTAGAACGGCACGGAAATACCGCATATAGGTAGGTATGGTGGACTCATATGGCAAAACTGGGTTTAAAGATTTTGGATGCACAAGTAGTATTTCTACTTAGTACAAGTGGAGGCTAGCAAAAAGATTGAGAAGCAACCAACCAAGAAACGAAAAATCACATAGGCGAGCATTAAGCATAACTAACACCGAATAATGCACCATCAGTAGGATTTCATCGCATAACTATTGACTTTCGTGCTTGCATAGGGAATCACAAACCTTAACACCAATATTATTACTAAAGCATAATTACTCACCAACATGACTCTATCATCATATCTCAAAACTATTACAAAGAATCAAGTTTAATTTGTCCAATGATCTTCATGAAAGTTTTTATTATATCCCTCTTGAATATCTATCAGTTTGGGACTAGTTTCATATGTTGCTTTTGATAAGCTCAAACAAATTTAAGTGAAGAACATGAGCATAAAATTTTTCTTCTCTCAAAATAATATAAGTGAAGCATGAGAGAATTTCTTCAAAAATTTACTAACTCTCAAAAAAATCTAAGTGAAGCTTGAGAGCATTTCTTCAAAAATATTAAAGCACGCCGTGCTCAAAAAGATATAAGTGAAGCACTAGATAGATGACATAGAGCAATTCCATAGCTCAAAAAATTTAAGTGAAGAACATAGAGCAATTCTATCAAATCATAGCATAATTTTGGCTCTCTCAAATAAGTGTGTCCAGCAAGGATAGATGACATAAAGTAAAAAGCAAAACAAGCAAATACTCATATAATACAAGACGCTCCAAGCAAAAATCATGATATGTGACGAATAAAAATATAGCTCCAAGTAAAATACCGATGGTCGTTAGAAGAAAGAGGGGATGCCTTCCGGGGTATCCCCAAGCTTAGTTGCTTGGTTCTCCTTGCATAATAACTGGGGTGCCATGGGCATCCCCAAGCTTAGGCTCTTTTCACTCCTTATTCCTTCATCCATTGTGGTCTCACCCAAAACTTGAAAACTTCAAT
The DNA here is from genome assembly GCF_018294505.1 of Triticum aestivum. Classification (NCBI taxonomy): domain Eukaryota; kingdom Viridiplantae; phylum Streptophyta; class Magnoliopsida; order Poales; family Poaceae; genus Triticum; species Triticum aestivum. The sequence goes on from NC_057799.1 coordinate 363,657,754, forward strand.
CACACAAAACTTAACAAAACCTTCGTGAGATCCGTTAGTATAACAAAGCAAATCACCCCTCTAAGTACTGTTGCAAACCCATTCATATTTTATTTTTTCATTATACCTACTTTTTTTATAACTTTACCATGGCTTATACCCCCTGATACAATCCATAGATTCATCAAAATAAGCACACAACGCAAAGAAAACAGAATCTGTCGAAAACAGAACAGTTTGTAGTAATCTAGAAACTTCGTATACTTCTGTAACTCCAAATATTCTGAAAAGGTAGGACAACGTAGGCAATTTGTATATCAATCTTGTGTAAAAAATAAGAATTTTATCGTGCTTCTGTCATTTTAAATAATTCTACTACTGGGCGCAAAAGTTTCTATTTTTCAACAAGATCAAATCAACTATCACCCAACACGATCCCAAAGGCTTTACTTGGCACAAACACTAATTAAAACATAAAAACACAATCATAAAAGTAGCATAATTGTGTAAACACTCAAGAACAGAAAGAAAAAATAAAAAAATAAAATTTATTCATTGGGTTGCCTCCCAACAAGTGTTATCATTTTATGCCCCTAGCTAGGCATAATGCATAGATTCAAGTATTGTCGTATTTCTTCTTATTTTTCATAGATGTGTTCTTGTCACGAGGTTTTGCATAAATAACTTGAAACACGTTATCCATAGAAATTTTAGCAATATCAAGTTGCCCAACTACGTATCCCCTTTGGTTTCCGGCCACAATCCAAGAATAGTGTTGATTAACATCATTGAAAACTTGTTGGATTATATCTAAAATGGGGATTTCCTTTTTAAGGTTATCATCAAAAATTTGATTATTTCCAAGCAATGTCTCAAGAAATAATCACTATTATAAAGGATCTCATTTATCACCGGTTTTCACGGCTCATACCATAAAAATCAAAAAATTCCCTAGCTTCCTGTATTATGTAGTCAAACTCATTCATAAGAATAAGGGTAGCTAATTTTTTAGCTTTAGGATCCTTTACAATGGGTAGCTCATAAAACAGTTGTTGCAAAGTAGGATGCGTACGGATAAATCTATTTTCAAGTTTCAGAACTAGTGTTGAAATAGTTTATGCATAAGATTTAGTTCTTTTAAGTACAGGAGCATCATCAAGAGTCAAATTACCAACACAATTGAAAAATTCTTGGATATGTTAACATTCCCTTGCCCCAAAACGAAAGTTTAGGATCCAGATAGCCAGATCATCCAATTTTAGGAGTTAGGCCATCATCCGTTTCTGCCATATCAAAATCACTCATAGTGACAAGTTTAAACGAATAAGAGATCTGACGAGAAAACGGTGAACGAAAAAGAGGGCGAACGAAACGGCAATTTTTTGTGAAGTGGGGAGATGGAAACGAGAGGCAAATTGCAAATAATGTACAAGGAGATGAGATTTTTCATTAGGAACCTGTGATGTCTCCCCGGCAACAGTGCCAGAAATTCCTTTTGATGTCGCTTGAAACTACGTCGGTATTTCCCCAAAGAGGAAGGGATGATGCAGTACAGCTATGGTAGGTATTTCCCTCATTTATGAAACCAATGTATCAATCTAGTAGGAGAACCAAGCAACACTATGTAAACGGTACCTGCACACAAAGAACAAATACTTACAACCCAACGCCTAAGAGGGGTTGTCAATCCCTCCTAGGTAACGGCGCCAGAAATTGGCAAGTTGATGGGAGAATATTTGTGACAGATTGGATAAATAGCTCTCGATACAACGCGAAATAAAATAAGCAATAAAAAAGTGCAGCAAGGTATTTTTAGGTTTCTGGAATAATAGATCTTAAAATAAAAGTGAGTAAAAATAGATCTCAAAGCAAATATAATAAAGAATAGACCCGGGGGCCATAGATTTCGCTAGTGGCTTCTCTCAAGAAATAGCACACGGTGGGTAAACAAATTAATTTTGGGCAATTGATAGAAGATTGAATAATTATGACAGTATCCAAGGGAATGATCAATATATAGGCATCACGTCCAAGATTAGTAGACCGACTCCTGCCTGCATCTACTACTATTAATCCACACATCGACCGCTATCCAGCATGCGTCTAGTTTATTAAGTTCATGGAGAAACAGAGTAATGCAATAAGAACGGTGACATGATGTAGACGAGATCTATTCATGTAGGAATAGCCCACATCTTGGTATCCTTAATAGCAACAATACATGTGTGTCTTGTTGCCCCTTCTGTCACTGGGAAAGAACACCGCAAGATCGAACCCATCACAAAGCACCTCTTCCCATGGCAAGAAAAATCGATCTAGTTGGCCTAACTAAACCAGAGATTCGAAGAAGAAATACGAGGCTATAAATAATCACGCATATAAGAGATCAAAGAAGACTCAAAAATATTCATGGATATAGATCTGATTATAAACTCAAAGTTCACCGGATCCCAACAAACACACCGCAAAAAGAGTTACATCAAATAGATCTCTGAGAGACCATTGTATTGAGAATCAAGAGAGAGAGGAAGCCATCTAGCTACTGCCTACAGACCCGTAGGTCTATGGTGGACTACTCACGCATCATCGGAGAGGCACCAATGAGGATGATGAACCCCGCCATGATGGTGTTAGATTGAATTTCGTGGTTCTAGAACTTGCGGCGGTTGGAATTGTGTTTCGTCGACGCCCCTAGGGTTTTTGGAATATTTGGGAGCTTATAGGGCGAAGAGGCAGTGTAGGGGGCTCCATGGGGGTCACAACCCCCTGGGCGCGCCTGGGCTCCTGGGCACGCCCTGGTGGGTTGTGGTCCCCACGGGCCTCCCCTCTGGTACTTCTTTGGCCCACTGGGTGTCTTCTGATCCAGAAAAAATCTCCAAAAAGTTTCGCTGTGTTTGAACTCCATTTGGTACTGATATTCTGCAAAGTAAAAAAAAACAAGCAAAAAACATCAACTGGCACTAGGCACTATGTCAATAGGTTAGTCCCAAAAATTGATATAAAGTTGCTATAAAATGATTGTAAAACATCCAAGAATGATAATATAATAGCATGGAACAATAAAAGATTATAGATACGTTGGAGACGTATCAGCTTGTAATGTAAATATTTATGTTTGAATTTGTGTCTAGAGTTGTGTTCTGATATCTTCCCGTGAGTCTTTGTTCTTGATTATGCGCATTTGCATGTATGATTAGTGCATGCTCAAGTCGGGGCGCCACAGCTAACCAAGGAGTATTATGAGAAGCATTTATAACAGGTAATTATTCATCAAGAAAACTATCGTCAATAGGCAGTGGGTCATCAAGAACATTTTCCATTTTAGACAGATTATCAGCTACTGGATTCTCAGCTTCCTTTCTATCAGTAATGTGCAAATCAAATTCTTGTAGCAAAAGAACCCACCTAATAAGTGTAGGTTTAGCATGTTTCTTTTTCATAAGGTATTTAATATCAGCATGATCAGTGTGAACAGTTACTTTAGAATCAACAATATAAGATCTGAATTTATCACATGCAAATACAACTGCAAAAAATTCTTTCTGAGTAGTAGAATAATTTCTTTGAGCACCGTCTATAGTTTTACTAGCATAATGGATAACATTCAATTTCTTATCAACTCTTTGCCCTAGAATAGCACCAACAACACAGTCACTAGCATCACACATAATTTCAAAGGGTAAGTTCCAATTAGGTGGTTGAACAATGGGTGCAGATATTAAGCTTTCTTAAGTATTTCAAAGGCTTCTACACAATCATCATCAAAAACAAATGGAACATCATTTTGCAAAAGATTAGTAAGAGGCCTAGAGATTTTAGAGAAGTATTTAATGAACCTTCTATAAAGATTAGCATGAACAAGGAAGTTCAGGTTTGCAACTGCTGTGGTCGAGGTGTTCGGACCTTAGTACCTGAGAGAACCAACTATGGCAGACACCAAGAGGCTCCTGGCAATCTTGGAAGCAAGAGGGTGGCCAAGTTTGCTTGGATCTCTTGACTGCATGTATTGGAAATGGAAGAACTGCCCGAAGGCTTTACAAGGGCAATATCAAGGTCACGTTAAGAAGCACACCATCATTCTTGAAGTTGTTGCATCATAGGATCTTTGGATTTGGCACGCTTTCTTTGGCATGCCCGGGTCTCACAATGACGTCAATGTGCGACAACGATCGTCGTTGTTTGCGAGGCTGACTAAAGGAAAAGCTCCTCCTTGCCACTATATTGTCAATGGACATGAGTACAACATGGGCTACTATCTGGTTGACGGTATCTATCCTCCATGGGCTACCTTTGTTAGCACCATCTCAAACCTAGTTGGCCAAAAAAAGGCTCACTTTGCCCAAAGACAAGAAGCGGCTATAAAGGTCGAGAGGGCATTTGGAGTTCTGCAGACCCGTTTTGTAGTTGTTCATGGACAATGGGATCCAGAAACCTTGTGGGAGGTGATGACATGTTGTGTAATCATGCACAATGTGATCATTGAGGATGAGGGTGACGATGTTGCCGCAGCTCTGGAATTTGAGAACATGGGTGATCCTATCCAACTTCCGGACCAGAATCCGGCCCCATTTGAGGAGTTTATTTAAATGAATCAACAAATTCGGCATCGACCAACTCACGAGAAGTTGAAGGAAGATTTGGTTGAGCATTAGTGGGCGGTGAAAGGGGACAACAATGTTGGAATGTAATATTTGAACTTTTTTAATTTTGAACTAGTGCTGCATGCAGCTATTTGAACGTATGTACCCTTTGCATGCGGCTATTTGATCGTGCGAACTTGGATAAAATGAGGAAGGCCGGATGTATGCGTCTACTCCCGCATCCGTGTCAGTGGACTGCCCCCCTCCCCTGTCCGCGGATGGATGCGGGAGGTAATTTGTGGGTCGCCATTGGAGATGCCCTAAGTCGGCTTCTCCAAGCTATTGGTCTTGGTAAACCGTCAACCATAGAGAAAGATTTCCCTCAAGTTTGGATGTTCAATTATATAGAGGTAAAATAAAAGTCCACCAAGCCTCGAAGTTGCCCTTGTTCTTTTCATCTATCTGTCGCCAAATAGAATTGATGCCTCACCCACCAATAGGGGTAGAGATTCAAAAAACCACATATCAGTCGTCGATGGATCTGGCTGCTGGCACCGGTGATTGGCTGTTGGTAGTCTCCGTGAGGTGCGGTTAGCTGTGGTGGCGATGGTGATGACCTCTTGGTCTGTTGGCTGGTTCATTGGTGGTGGTTGTGCTGCTGAAAGGCATCGGTGTTGGCGTCGATACTTCTGTGGCAACGATGGCGGAGGCAGGCAGAGTTGGAGACGTGGCAATGGTTGAGATAGTTGACTCTTCTCCGGCGTGTCTGTGGGATTACCTCGGGTTGTTTTGTTGTGGTGAAGTCGGAGCTGCGGTGGTGGGGCCCTGTGGCGACGATGGCAGGTAGCAGGTGGTCTATTTGGTGGTCTTTCGTGACGCCAACCTTGCATAGTTTGCCTTCGGAGCTCTCCATCAGAGTCAGAGTTGTGCTGCCCTCGAAGTGGGTGGCTGAGTTAGGCATGGGTCTTCTTGTGTTCTCATGGGCTCTACGGTGAGGGTTGGGTCGCTGTTCATCTTCGACAAAGTAGGAGTCGCTTGCTTGGAGATTAGGGATGACAGTGACGCCTGTTGGGGAGAAGTGATGACAATGACACCAGAGTGTATGTTGACGAAGCCCTCTCTGTTGAGGTGTGTGTGGAGTATCATATGTGTGCCACTCGGCGGTTTTGTGATGGTTTTAGCCTGGTTTTTGATAAGTAACTGGGGACTCTCTTCTGCTTAATTAATGGATGAGGCAAATCTTTTGCCTCTGTTTCAAAAAAGTTCAAAGGGGAAGCACTGCATGCGCGTGCATGTCATTTTCGGAAAAGAAACAATAGAGAGTATTAAAAGGAGGATTTTGGGTAGTTTAGACCGACCTCATTCGCTTAGATATTTATTGCATCTTTTCCTTTGAAGAAGGACTATAAATTTGTTAGAGTTGCATATGCTAGCTGTGTAATATCCCTGTTGTATAGGATTTTTTTTCTCAAATTTAGCAAACATGTACGTATTGGGTCCAAGGTTTCTTGGAAATACAAATTTCTATTTTTTCTAACATGGTAATAGAGCCTAAGTTCCTTTTGCCCCCCATGGCCCATGCATGCTCAACTCGTGCTCTCTACAGATCAATATTGTCAGTTGCGTGTGAAATAATTTTGTCAAAACTGATGACTTGGTGATTGATATGGACATGTTCATGAATGGTTTTCTTGAATTCATTTTGATGAATCCATGCATTGCTTTATGTATTTAAGGTCAGTATTATGCGTGTTAGCGAACAAACTTTTAGCTACTATTTGAGTGAGATGTAATACTGATGGATAACTAAGATTAATCTCAGATAATGAAGCTAATACCAAACTATGCACGATACACATTTAAAATTTTAATTTAAATACTAATTCTTTCACAAATACCATAAAAACTTAAGTACGTAAAATATTTGAAATATCTAGAAAATTATTTGAACTCTAAAGGCTTTTTTGTGAAATTATGAAATATCTGAAGCAAATCAATTAGTTCCCCAATTAGGAGATTTTGTGAATGGCCATAAATATTTGAACTCTAGAAAATCACTCAAAATTGTGAAATCTTGTAACTACCAAAGAATTGAATTTGAATAAATGATAAAAATAATTCAAATCCTATCTTGGATTAACCGGTGATCTTGACTGCCATCGATTCTTTTGACTTAATAAGTTGGTGCTCCGATTAGTGGTACAGAAAAGAGGCCGGAGGAATTAAAAATGCTACCAAAATTGAGCTTGTGATCCTCGGTCCATATGTTGAAATTATATTTTCGGAAATTTAGCAAGCTGAGATAGGTATCATACACTTTGTCAAATACAACGACAAATATCTCCGCAATCACATGTGCCTACCACCATAAGCACAAATGTATTTCTGAGGGAATATGTATTCTTCCCCTCTCAGTCGGACAAGCTTTTAACACAAGCTATTAATCCCCGTTTGAAACAAAGGAACTTTACAAGAATTTCATATAAACAAAATCCTATAGAAAAAAATTCCTATGAGTCATTTTGATTGTTGGGTTAGTTCTGAAAATTCCTATATCAAATCTTCCTTTCCTTCACTTTTTGAAAGATTCTAAACATTTGCTCAAACCTCTTGTTTTCACTTCCTTGGAGAAGTCCAATACAACATCTTTTTTTCTCTCCTAAAGAAACATTTTGTAGAAAAAAAGTGTGGAGCATCCGAACAACTATGTTTTCTTCCACCCACAAAAAAACTATGTTGTAAAATTCCCATGTTTTGGATTCCTACAGGAATCTACAAGACATGACTACAATTTTTATATTTTTTACATTCCTATGTTTTCTTGTCTACAAACACGTGGAAAGATAACAAAATAAAGAGAAGATGGGAAGTTGAAACGGAGAAGGAAAAAAATAGATAGAAAAGTGGCAACTAAGTGGAGAGTAATCCCAAGCATTTCTAGAATAATTTTATTGCTATATAACCATTAAATTGTAGTCACACATTGTACAAAAAATATTTTGGTGCATATAGAACAAATCATTATCTTTATACTTATTACTATGCAATTCCATTGTTTGCCATCCAAACATGATTTCGTATCGAAACCTCACAGAGAATTCCATGAGCCATTTCAGTTAACACCCAAACAATCGAATTCGTATTACGTCCATTACAGTTTTCTTTCTGATTTGGTATTCAAACCAATTCATTATGGAGCCCTCCAATACAGACATGCAAAAAAAGCATTAAGGTAATGGTGCATCTCCAACTAACCTAAGGCAGATCCTACTAGTAGGATAGCTCCACAACAACCTGTGCCTCCTCTACTCCGCTAGCTAGGACATCGATGAACTAAAAGCACACCTTGATTTCCCAATAGGGATTAAGAAGACCGTGGAGCAAGCTTGGGAAGATGGTAGCGATGGTTCTTTGTCTTTACAATCTACTTGGTCAAATTTGAACCGGTTGGTGGGTTGTCTTCGGACGTGGAGGAGAGACTCCTTTGGCTGCGTCCGCAAGCAAATCCAGAAACTGGAGCGAAGACTCGAGACAATCTGGTCCTCCCTTGCATCGGAGGCCTTGTTGATCGAAGAGCGGACCATCGAAGGCCGCCTTTGCGAGCTGCTTGATCGGGAAGAGATCATGGAGCGCCAGCGTTCTCGGGTGGACTGGCTTTGTGATGGGGACGAAACACCGAGTTTTTTCATGCACGGGCTGCTGCGAGGCATCGAGCTAATAAAATTTCTGCTTTGGTGCGCGATGATGGCTCTATTTGTGACTCACAGGGTGAGATCAAAAGTATGGTTCGGAGTTTCTATGATAAGCTATTCACGTCTGAACCTTGTGCTGCGATGGATGATGTTCTGGAATCCATTCCGCGGAAAGTATCTTCAGAAATGAATGAGGATCTGTGCAGACCGTATACCAATGAGGAGATCAAAACAGCCTTATTTTAGATGGGTCCTACAAAGGCGCCTGGTCCAGATGGTTTCCCTGCTTTGGTCTAGAGGAGGATATTTGTCAAGCTGTGAGAAGCTTCTTGGGAGGACGGCCAATTCCGAAGGGAATTTGTGATTCAGTGATCGTTCTTATCCCCAAAGTTGCGAGGCCAAAACAGTTGAAGAACTTCTGCCCTATTAGCCTCTGCAACGTCCTCTACAAGATTGCTTCTAAGGTCCTAGCTAATCGCCTTAAATCATTATTGCCGGTGGTGATTTCTGATTATCAGAGTGTGTTCGTACCGGGCAGGCTCATCACGGATAATACTCTGATTGCCTATGAATGCATGCATACAATACGAAGACAACGGGTGAAGCAACCTTTTTTATTATGAAGATTGATATGATGAAGGCTTGTGATCGTGTCGAATGGTGCTATCTTCATGGTTGCCTAACTAGGCTTGGCTTTGCTCCTCCTTGGATTGATTCTGTGATGCGGTGCGTCATAATGTTCGTTATGCTGTCATGGTTAATGGTGAGCTTACTAAAGTTGTTGTTCCATCCCGTGGGTATCCGCCAAGGTGACCCTATTAGCCCCTACTTGTTCCTTCTTTGCACTGAAGGTTTGTCAAGCTTGTTACTGCAGAAAGAGAGATGTGGCAAGCTCCATGGTATTCGTAACAGTCGTCATGGCCCACCTATCTCACATCTTCTCTTCGCCGATGACAGCATCTTCTTTGCGAGAAGTGATCCCCTGAGTGTGCCTGCTTTGGAGGCTACCTTGGACAGGTACTATAATGGTTCGGGCCAGCTTATCAATAAAGAGAAATCCTCCCTTTTCTTTGGAAATCATTGTGCTAAAGTTGTGAAGACGCGGGCCAAATCTCAGTTGGGGATTAGTAGTGAAGCGCTTCAGCAAACATACCTAGGGATGCCTACTGAGGTTGGACAGACACCTACATCCATCTTCAAAATCTGGCCGGACAAGGCATGGCAGCGGATGCATATGCTTGGTCAGATCGTCCTGTGTCTCGTGCGGGTAAGGAGGCGATGTTCAAATCTGTTATTCAGGCAATTCCAACACATGTCATGAGTTGCTTCCAATTTCCAATCGCCACGTGCGAAAATTTCCGACAGATCATCGCTGACCAATGGTGGGGTTGTGAGGGTGGAAAGAAAAAACTGCACTGGTGATCTTGGGAATGGCTTACCACTCCAAAGTTCCTTGGTGGGATGGGCTTCCGTGACATGGCGCTGTTCAACTAGGCCATGCTTGGACGGAAAGGCTGGCGCATGCTCACTTCGCCGGACTCCCTTTGTGCTCGCGTTCTCAGGGCAGGTACTTTCCCCATAGCGATTTCTGGCATGCCGAAGCCCCTCGATCTGCTTCCTACACATGGCGCAGTATCTTGTTCGGTCGGGAGCTGCTACAACAGGGGTGCAATGGGGTATTGGTAATGAATCTGTAATTCAGAACACAAGTGATCATTGGATACCATCCACGCAACCGAACTTGCTTCAGACCGTGTCTCCGATCCCGTCAAATGCTACAGTCAAGTTGTAACGCCCATGATGCGGCTATATCTCCCACGTGTTGAGGCACGACTTAGAGGCATAACCGCATTGTGGTTTTGTCGCAAGAAGGGTCATCTTCACACAATCCCATGTAATGAACAAGAATGGGATAACGAGAGTTGGCTTACAATCGCCACTTCACACAATACATAAATATAATTCATACATCATCCAAAATACACACATAGACCGACTACGGTCAAATCCAAATCAAGATAAGATAACCCCAAATGCTAGGTCCCCGATCGTCCCAACTGGGCTCCACTACTGATCATCAGGAAAAGACACATAGTAACGACCACGTTCCTCGTCGAACTCCCACTTGAGGTTGATTTTGTCACCTGCACTGGCATCGTCGGCACCTGCAACTGTTTTGGGAGAATCCGTGAGTCGCGAGGACTCAGCAATCTCACACCTGCGAGATCAAGACTATTTAAGCTTATAGGAAAGGATGGTGTGATGAGGTGGAGCTGCAGCAGGCACTAAGCATATATAGTGGCTAACATACGCAAAAGAGAGCGAGAAGAGAAGCAACGGAACGGTCGTCAACTAGTAATGACCAAGAAGTGATCCTGAACTCCTACTTACGTCATTCATAACTCAAACCGTATTCACTTCCCGGACTCCGCCGAGAAGAGACCATCACGGCTACACACGCGGTTGATGTATTTTAATTAAGTCAAGTGACAAGTTCTCTACAGCCGGACATTAACAAATTCCCATCTGCCTCATAACCGCGGGCACGGCTTTCGAAAGATAAATACCCTGCAGGGGTGTCCCAACTTAGCCCATCATAAGCTCTCACGGTCAATGAAGGATAAACCTTCTCCCGGAAAGACCCGATCAGTCTCGGAATCCCGGTTTACAAGACATTTCGACAATGGTAAAACAAGACCAGCAAAGCCACCCGAATGTGCCGACAAATCCCGATAGGAGCTCCACATATCTCGTTCTCAGGGCACACCGGATGGGCAAGACGTCGGGTTGGCATAGACCCTGGTTGCCCAGGGGGTGCCGGACATCGCCCAGTTTGGGCCAGCACTCGAAGGAGCACTGGTCCGGGGGTTTAAAATAAAGATGACCCTCGGGCTCGCGAAAACCCGGGGGAAAAGGCTTAGGTGGCAAATGGTAAAACCAAAGTTGGGCCTTGCTGGGGGAGTTTTATTCAAGGCGAACTGTCAAGGGGGTCCCATAAATCACCCAACCGCGTAAGGAACGCAAACTCAAGGAACATAATACCGGTAAGACAGAAACTAGGGCGGCAAGAGTGGAACAAAACACCAGGCATAAGGCCGAGCCTTCCACCCTTTACCAAATATATAGATGCATTAATTAAATAAGAGATATTGTGATATCCCAACATATCCATGTTCCAACATGGAACAAACTTCAACTTCACCTGCAACTAGCAACGCTATAAGAAGGGCTGAGCAAAAGCGGTAACTTAGCCAAACAACGGTTTGCTAGGAAAGGATGGTTAGAGGCTGACATGGCAATATGGGAGGCATGATATAGCAAGTGGTAGGTAGCGCAGCATGGCAATAGAGCGAACAACTAGCAAAGCAAAGATAGAAGTGATTTCGAGGGGTGGTCATCTTGCCTGCAAGGTTCTCAGAGTTGTCGAAAGCTTGATCCTCGTAAGCGTACTCAACAGGTTCCTCATTCACGAACTCGTCTCCCGGCTCTACCCAAGACAAGAACACAAGCAATGGAACCACAATCAATCACGGGAAATGCACAAGCATCATGATGCAATACATGAATGATATGCAAGATATGATATGCGATGCATATGCGTGCTCCGGAAGAAAAATGATGAACAAGGCAGTAACTTGGCAAACCAAGCATGCCACTGGAAAGATGAGATGATTTCGGTTGAAATCGATATAAAGATCACCGGAAACGGATGCACGGTTTGCACATGGCAAGCAAAACAAGAATGACACGAATCTGCGATTAACAGCATGATAGCACTTAGAATGCAACAAGTAACAATTCTACAGCACTCCAACATAGCAACAAAGCATATGGAAGTAAACTACAGGAGAAGCTTGACAAAATATGAACACTGAGCTACGTCTAGTTCACACAACAGCAGGTTCAAACAAGCATGGCAAAAGTGCAAAAGATAACAGGTTCACAGACTTGGTGAGATTACTGGACATGGCAGAAAACAGCATCAGGTAGCAAAGTTCAGAGCACGAAATCAATATGCTACAGGAAATTAACATGGCAAAACAAGGCATGGCAGTATTCTACTAAATGCATATGACAAAAGTCCCTTACTGACCATAAGCCAAACAGGACCATAAGATATGATGGCAACCATGTAAACATAGCAAGTTTCGTTAACAGGTTCCAGACTTAGCAGAAAACAGAGCATGGCAGAAAACAGTAATATGAAGGCATCTTGGTGAGCTTGATGCACTCATCACAAAGCAATGCATGACAAAACAAGCATACCTGCATCAAGATGGCATGTTCATAAAGCTATCCATGGCAAGATCAAGTACATATCATGTATGAAACAACTACAACAAGCTTGGCAAAATTGAATATCATGTTAAGAATCTGCCAGAAATATTTTATAGTAAAAGTAAAGCAAGATTGAGTCATTCTATGGCACTCCATAATTGCAAACAAGGGCCGGAATGGATCAATCACAACAATATCTACAAAACATCCTTACTGAATATCTCCAAAATAAGTATGGATCTCTCTGTAGACACATAGATACATAGCAACAAAATAACAGCAGTTATAGACTTAGAAAAACTACTAAGTCCCTGAAATCAGAAACATTACGGAGCCTAGTTTGCATGCTTGTGATATTCACCACAGAGATCACAAAACTACATGGCATATACCTCTGTAAAGATGGCATGGCATACAACAAAACACATGTAGAGCTCATACCCATAAGATGCACAGATTAAATGCAACAAAAATAACAAATCCTCAAGTTCTGCTAAGTAACAGCAGATAACAGCAACTAGCACTCTTGCACCAGATATTTGGGCATCAATATGGACTCAAATTAACATGGTGCAATGGAACAAAATGAAGAGCATCACGAGACGAACATTTCTATATATTACATGCACGAAACGGAGCTATATGCAGAGAGTTATGATGCGATGAACATGGGGCATATACTGTGAAAATATTAGGACTTTGCAGATATTTTGGGGGGAAGGAGAAGTCAACCTAGGGTCGCCCGATCGGATCTGGCTCGAAGAGCTCGAGGCGGTGGCTCGCCGGGGCGGTTGCCGGAGCAGCGGACGGAGAGGGAGGAGGAGGAGAGGAAGGCGGCGCCGACGTGGGACTCGGGGAGGCGCGGGCGGCGGGGAAGCCGCGGCGCCGGGCGACGGAGGCGGTGGCCCGCGGGAACGGCGGCGATGGCGGCGGCGCGGCGCCGGCGGAGTCCGGCAGGCGGCAGCGAACGGCGGCGGCGCGCGGCTCGGGCCGCGGGCGGGGAGCGGGCGGCGGCGCGGGAGGAGCGGGCCGGGGGGGCGGCCATGGGCCTCGCGGGCCTCGGCGGCGGCGCGGGACTGCTTGCCACATGGCAGCGCGCGAGTGGGCGAGGGCGGCGGCGGGTTCATCCAGCGGCGGTACGGACACGTCCGGCGGCGGAGAGGGAGATGGCTAGGGTTTGGACTGCGAACGTATTCGGAGGGGGAGGTATATATATAGGTAGAGGGAGCTAGGAGACTCCAAACGGAGTGCGGTTTTCGCCCACACGATCGTGATCGAACGACCTAGAGCATGGAAGTGAGTTTGCTGGGTTTTGGGCTGTTTAGAGAGGGAGTTTTGCTGGAACACACAAACGGACTTTGCGGTTACCCGGTTAACCGTTGGAGTACCAAACGACCTCCAAATGGAACGAAACTTGACCGGTGGTATACCAAAGCCACTTGACAAGACTCGATCCATTCCGAGAACGTTCAACACCCGCTCACAAAATGAAACAAGAGGGGTGTGCCGGAGGAGGTGGGAGTGCCGGATTGCAAAACAGACAATGGGGAAAATGCTCGGATGCATGAGACGAACACGTATGCAAATGCAATGCACATGATGACATGATATGAGATGCATGACGAAAACAAAATGCAAAACGAAAGACAAAACCCGACCATGGAGGGAATATCATAACACATAGCCGAAAATGGCAAGAGTTGGGGTTACAAATATGGAAAGTTACGTCCGGGGTGTTACAACACTCCACCACTACGAGAGGATCTCGTCCCGAGATCAAGGACTGAAAGAACTCCGGATATTCGGAACGGAGATGGTCTTCGCGTTCCCAGGTGGCTTCTCGATCGGAATGCTGCGACCACTTCACTTTCAGGAATTTGATTGACTTGTTGCGAGTCTTGCGCTCAGTTTCTTCAAGAATAGCAATGGGGTGCTCATGATAAGACAGATCTTCTTGAAGGTCAATCTCTTCGAAGTTGATGGTGCGCTCGAGCGTCTTGAAGCACTTGCGGAGCTGTGACACGTGGAACACATCCTGCACGTTCGCGAAGTTGGAAGGAAGCTCAAGTTGATAGGCAAGGTCGCCTCTTTGCCAATGTTCTTGAAAGGACCCACGTATCTAGGGGCAAGCTTCCCTTTGATACTGTTGAGGATATAGACCTTAGAGTCACCCGCCAGGAGGGGCCGGGTTACTCATATGGTCATTGCCAGAAGCCTGGCGCCAAGCTTGAAGACGGTGGGCCAAAGATGGGCTTAAGACCCGGATATGGCTTAAGGCTCGTAGTTGCAATCATTGTTATGGTAGAACTTGTAGTGTAAGGCAAGAATAGTTGAGAGTCCGAGCCGGACACTCTTATGAGCCGGCCGGGACTCTGAGAGCTGCAGGGCGTCAGCCTCCCTATATAAAGGGACGACCCGGCAGCGGTTTAAGACAGAGAACAATCTCATCGAGAGCCGGGCATAGCAGTTTAGCTCCCTGGTGATCGTAACCCTAATCAATACCACCTCAAACTGGACGTAGGCTTTTACCTTCACCGTAAGGGGCCGAACCAGTATAAACCCTCGTGTTCCTTGTCCCGCATTAACCCCTTCAAGCTTCCTAGCTGCGATGGCTCCACGACTAAGTCCTAGCTCGAGGACATCTGCCGTGACAATTCCACGACAGTTGGCGCCCACCGTGGGGCCAGCGCACGGTGGATTTGAGTTCTTGAAGGGCAGCTTCGAAGGGCTCAAGGGATACGCTGTGGGCCGGATGACCAAGAGTCGTCGCGGCAAGCTCTACATCGACGATGCAAACTGGGGCCCCGACGCCGGCTCAATTGAGTACGGGTACCGGGTCCCCTTCGGCGGAATTCATGTTTTCATTGGCAAGATTGGTGAGCCGGGCCCTGAGCCGGATCTCTGCGCCGATCTCATCGAGACGGCTCAGCGTGCACGACCCGCCCGGGCCCGGCCTGCCTTAAGGCATGCTTTTGTGGGATGTATCCATGGAGGGCCCTCTGGTCGATCTGGATCTGGTGATGAGGCGGCCGCCGGCTCTGACGGCGAGTCGTCCACCGATGAGTCAAACTCGTTATATCAACTTCAAGATGGCAGGCTCATGGGTTGTTCCGATGGTGACAGTATTCCGGACCCGTTTGAGCCGCCAAGTCAGGTTGGAGTCTTTATGGCCGGTGCGCAGCCTGTTCAGAACCCCGCTGCTGGAGCGGGAAACCCGGTGCCTTCGCCGGCTCAGGTACTAATGGATCTCACGGACAAGATGACGGCCTGTTAACCGCTACGGTTGACCCGGCAGATCAAGCTCAGCATGATGCGGAGGTGGCGCAGTTAAAATTGGATCTAGTGAAAGCCAAGGAGGATCTGGCAGCAGAGGGGATCAGGATGGCTGCGGAAAGGGCGGCTCTCGACGCCCAAACCCAGTTGATTCAAGCGCAGTCCTTCCGGCTAACGATGGATCAAAACGCGTCCAATGAGGTCCTGAGAAGGAGGCATCAAAAGGCCCAATCTCGACTCCCTCCAGTTTACGATCCGCGAAACCTCTTCAACACGCCAGGTGCAGGGTCTAGTAACCCGCCAGGGGTCATAGTGCCCGGGTCTGGGACCCCTATTCAGCCACAAGTGATGGGGCCTCCCCAGGTGCCCCCTGCCCCGCCTCAGTACGTGCCAATACCCCCGGGTCATTATAATAACCCGCTGGAGAACATGGTCGCCGCGGCGGCACGGCTGGCGGCTCTCCCAGTTGACGGCGACTCTCCGACGGCTATTGAAACCTGCCGGGTCAGGGAACTCCTTCAGACAGCACTGGCGCAGCAAGAGGCGTACTCCTATAGCCGGGACAGGATCCACTCGACCCCTCGCCCAGGCCGGAGCCCGAGTTACAGCAGGCACATGGTCTCAGCGACCGGCTCAAGTAACGTCCGACGCCATGACCCGCCCCCTGGCCATGGCCCGGTTCATAACGGAGCCTTTCACGCAGCAGACCAAGACAGAGCGCGGCAGAGGCGGAGCAGGTGCCTCAGTTGACGGCTTACCAGACTCCCCCGGCTTATCCGACGGCTTCCGTCGACGTGGGTATCCCTACCAGGACTGGGGGTGTCCCTTGTTTAGTGCCAGCTATCCGCAATGAACGTCTACCCAAGGACTTCAAAGGCCCTAGGAAGGTGCCTAATTACACAGCAGACTTACAACCCGCAGCCTGGATCGAGAGTTACGAGATGGCTATGGAACTGCTGGAGGTCAGTGAGGCGGCCATGGCTAAGTACTTCACCATGATGTTAGATGGGACTGCCCGCACTTGGTTGAAAGGGCTACCACCGAATTCCATTGGGTCTTGGGCTGAGCTGAAGGCCCGGTTCATCCAAAACTTCAAGGATACCTGTAGGCAGTCTATGTCAATCGTGGATTTGACTAACTGCAAGCAGCAGGAGGGTGAGTCTACGACACATTGGGTTCGCCGGGTTAAGGAGATAATACATTCCTCGGATAAAATGGATGCCGGCTCTGCAGTCTTAATGTTGGAGCAGAATTGTCGTTTTGTGCCCCTGAAGATGAAACTCGGGCGGCTTAAGCGCGACTGCAATGATATGGGTACACTGATGGCGGCTCTTGTCAAGTACGCCGATTCTGATGGTACCAAGGACCCCGCTTCAGATGATGAAAGGACAGGGAAGGGAAAGAAGAACGGCAATGGCAAGGGTCCTCAGCATAACCCGGGAACCAAGGAGGAGGCAAGCGCAAGGCCGATGGCAGCCTAGAGTTTGTAGCCAACGCCAGCTCACAAGGTAATAACCAGCGACGCAAGGGGAGGCCCCCTCCCCGAGGCGGCGGGTCAGGCCCGACGCTGGAACAACTGTTGAATGAGCCTTGTCCAAGGCATGGCTCTAGAGAGAAGCCAGCAACTCATCTATGGAAGGATTGTGCAATCATGAAGGCCTTTAAGAATTACAATGGCCCGGGCGGCGGCTCAGGCGCCGGCGGCTTTCATGGCCCGGGCGGCGGCTCAAATTCTAACCCTCAGAACGGTCAAGGGGGCTTTAAT
Organism: Triticum aestivum; assembly: GCF_018294505.1. Classification (NCBI taxonomy): domain Eukaryota; kingdom Viridiplantae; phylum Streptophyta; class Magnoliopsida; order Poales; family Poaceae; genus Triticum; species Triticum aestivum. The sequence continues at coordinate 363,675,321 of NC_057799.1, forward strand.
CAGCAGTCTGGCCAGGGTCATCCACAGCAGCAGGGAGGTTATCAGACCAATCCAAAGCAGCTTAGCGGTGGGCAGTATCATGTGTTTACCACCAGTCTGTGTAAGCGAGATCAGAAGCTTCATAAGAGGGCTGTGAACGCTGTTGAGCCGGCGGTTCCACGCTACTTGCGGTGGTCAGAGCAACCTATAGTGTGGAGTAGGGAGGATCACCCTCCCCGGGTGGATAATCCGGGTCACTTGGCCCTGGTGGTGGCTCCTCAGGTGGGAGGATATAAGTTCACTAAGGTACTCATGGATGGGGGCAGCAGCATCAACATCCTCTACTATGAGACATTTCGTCGTATGGGGTTGATTGATAAGAATCTCAGCCAATCAAATACTATTTTCCACGGTGTGGTACTTGGTAAGTCGGCTTACCCAATCGGCAAGATCGAGTTGGAAGTGGCCTTCGGAGATGAGAACAACTACAGGGTGGAAAAATTGACCTTTGAGGTGGTCAAGATAAGAAGTCCGTACCATGCCATATTTGGGCGGCCGGCTTACGCCAAGTTCATGGCACGGCCGTGTTACGTATATTTACAGCTCAAGATGCCGGGTCATAATGGGACCATTACGGTTCACGGCAGCCGGAAGGTGGCCTTGGAATGTGAGGAAGGCGATGCAGCTTATGCAGAATCTGTTTGTGCAACAGAGGAGTTGAAGTTTTACAAAGACAACGTTGACCCAACAGATATGACCTCTCTGAAAAAGCCGACTACGGAGCATGAGCCGGCAATGAAATTTAAGTCGGCTGATGAGACTAAACTTGTTGATTTCGTTCCAGGAGATTCATCTCAGCAATTCAGCATCAGTGCCAATCTGGATCCAAAATAGGAAAGCGCGCTCATCGAGTTCATCCGTGAGAATAGGGACATCTTCGCATGGAAACCTTCTGACATGCCAGGTGTACCTAGAGAACTCGCTGAGCACACTCTCAATGTTGATCCGAAATTTAAGCCGGTTAGACAGTTCCTTCGGCGGTTTAATGAAGAGAGGCGGAAAGCCATTGGCGAAGAGGTGGCCCGGCTCTTGGCGGCCGGGTTTATTGTTGAAGTCTTCCACCCAGAATGGTTAGCTAACCCGGTGCTCGTACTCAAGAAGAACGGCACTTGGCGGATGTGTGTGGATTACACGGACTTAAATAAAGTGTGTCCGGCTGATCCTTTTGCCCTTCCCCGTATTGATCAAATTATTGATGCTACGGCCGGTTGTGCGCGCTTAAGTTTCCTGGACGCTTATTCTGGATATCATCAGATTAAAATGGCAGTTAAGGACCAGGAGAAGACGGCATTCATCACTCCCTTTGGAGCCTTCTGCTATGTATCCATGCCCTTTGGACTCAAGTGTGCACAGGCGACTTATCAGCGTTGCGTGCAGAACTGTCTTCATAAACAAATTGGGCGCAATGTTCATGCTTATGTGGACGATATTGTGGTTCAATCCATAAAGGAGGAAACCCTGATAGATGATTTGAGAGAAACCTTTGATAATCTCCGGGTCTACAAGATGATGCTTAACCCGGCCAAGTGTGTCTTTGGTGTCCCTGCAGGCAAGCTCTTGGGTTTTTTGGTTTCTGACAGAGGCATTGAGGCTAACCCGGAGAAGATCAAGGCCATCACCTCCCTGGCTAAGCCGGCGTGTATAAATGATGTTCAGCGTTTGGCGGGTCGCATCGCTGCTTTAAGCCGGTTTATAAGCCGTTTGGGTGAGAAGGCCATGCCGTTATATCAGTTGATGAAGAAAACTGATAACTTTGTCTGGAATGATGCAGCTAATACCGCTTTTGAGGATTTGAAGAAGCAGCTGGCAGAGCCCCCAGTCCTTGCTGCTCCGGTTGATAAGGAGCCCTTATTACTGTACGTGGCGGCGAACACACGAGCCGTCAGTGTGGCTGTGGTGGTGGAACGCAAGGAAGAGGGTAAGGAGCATCCGGTTCAGCGGCCGGTTTATTATGTCAGCGAAGTGCTTATCGAGTCCAAACAGCGGTATCCACATTGGCAGAAGCTTGTTTATGGTGTGTTCATGGCAAGCCGGAAGCTTAAGCATTATTTCCAGGGTCATCCCATAACCGTGGTCAGTTCTGCCCCTCTTGGTGATATCATTCAAAACAGAGAGGCCACAGGGAGAGTGGCTAAGTGGGCTATCGAGCTCGGACCTCATGGTCTCAAATATGTGCCACGCACTGCTGTTAAATCTCAGGCCCTGGTGGATTTCATCAATGATTGGACAGAGTCACAAGTGCCCGAGCAAAAGCCGGATAACACATATTGGACTATTCACTTCGATGGGTCCAGGCAGTTGGAGGGCTCGGGGGCTGGAGTTGTATTGGCTTCCCCTAAAGGTGACAAGTTCCATTATGTGCTACAGTTGATGTTTCCTTGCACTAACAATGCGGCTGAGTACGAGGCCTTGCTCCACGGTCTTCGGATGGCTAAGGAGATGAGCTTGAGCCGGGTAAGGTGTTTCGGTGACTCAGACTTGGTGGCTCAACAAGTATCAGGCAAGTGGGACTCTAAGGACCCTCTCATGGCGGCTTATCGCCGCGAAGTTGATGCCATTGCTGGGCACTTTCAGGGCTACCAAGTAGAGCACATTGATCGCAGGAAGAACGAGGCGGCTGATGCTTTAAGCCGGCTAGGCTCTCAGCGAAAGCCGGTGCCGCCTAATACTTTCCTGGATGTCCTGTATAATCCTTCTGTTAAGTTGCCTACAGAGGAAAACTTGGCTGTCCCCGACCCGGAGGCACGACTGGTGGCGGCTCTCCATATCATACCAGACTGGACAATGCCCTATCTGGCTTACATGACCCGGGGCGAGTTGCCTGAGGATGAAACTTTGGCCAGGCAAATAACCCGGCGGGCTAAGTCAATGATTGTTATCAATGGTGAGTTGCACCACCGCAGTGTTACGGGAGCGTTTCAGCGTTGTGTTTCCCCTGAGGAAGGGCAAGAGATCTTGCGTGAGATCCATGAAGGGGATTGTGGCCATCACGCCGGCTCAAAGTCTCTTGTGGCCAAGGCTTTTCGTCATGGTTTTTATTGGTTGACGGCTCATGCTGATGCAGAGGACTTGGTCAGTAAGTGTGATGGTTGCCAAAGGTTCTCGCGACGGGCTCATGTACCGGCTCAAGAGCTGAGGATGATCCCAATTACTTGGCCCTTTGCGGTCTGGGGGCTGGATATGGTTGGGCCTTTCAAAAGATCCAAGGATAAGAAGACCCACCTTTTGGTGGCAGTTGACAAGTTTACCAAGTGGGTTGAAGCGGAGCCAGTTAGCAAGTGTGATGCAGCCACGGCGGTTCAGTTTATGAAAAAGGTGATCTTTCGCTTTGGTTTTCCACACAGCATTATAACTGACAATGGCACCAATCTCTCCAAAGGCGCCATGGAGGAGTTTTGTCAACGAGAGCATATCCGACTTGATGTTTCCTCAGTGGCTCATCCTCAATCCAATGGTCAAGCTGAGAGAGCTAATCAGGAGATTCTGAAGGGTATCAAGCCCCGGCTTTTGGTACCTTTGCAACGGACGCCGGGTTGTTGGGTGGAGGAGTTGCCCTCCGTGTTATGGAGCATCAACACTACTCCTAACAGGTCTACAGGTTTTACGCCTTTCTTCATGGTTTATGGGGCAGAAGCAGTCCTCCCCAGTGACATCCGTCATGACTCACCTCGAGTGGCGGCTTACGTTGAGGCGGATAATGAACAGGCGCGCCAGGATGCTCTTGACTTGTTGGATGAACAGCGTGATGTGGCAGCAGCCCGTTCAGCGATTTACCAACAAGACCTGCGCCGTTATCATAGCCGCCGGGTTAAATCCCGGGTCTTCCAGGAAGGTGATCTCGTGCTCCGGCTCATCCAGGATCAAACAGATGCACACAAGCTATCCCCACCTTGGGAAGGGCCCTTTGTGGTCAGCAAGAATTTGCACAACGGGTCATATTACCTCATTGACATTCGGGAGCACAAAGATTCACGTAAGTCGGAGGAAGAGACCCGACGGCCGTGGAACATAGCTCAGCTTCGGCCTTACTACACTTGAGCCACCGGCTCTCATGATGTACATACTTCTCTAAACCATGTATATATTATGATAAGTAATAAAGCAGGACCTCTGTCCTTTTTTCTCCTCCAAATGTGCACGTGTTGTTTTCATTGCCAGATTACATGATAACTTGAAGGAGGATCCGGCTTATGATCGTATTCGAATCTAGCCGTAGGCGATAAGGTCACTTGGGGGCTTCCTGTTCAAACATAGGTCGTATTCGAACCAAAGAGAACACAGCTGTCGATACCCATTTGATTGGCAAAGTGCCGAGCTCATTGGGGAGTTTTCTTTGATCATATTTGAATCTTAGTTTAACCCCTTTGAGAACCGACGTGGATCGTATTCGAATCAGCGTCGTTAAACAATTCTTCAAGTCATTTGGGGGCTTCTTGTTCAAACATGGGTCGTATTCGAACCAAAGAGAACATAGCTGTCGATACCCTCTTGATTGGCATCGCCACACCCACTGGGGGCTATATGATCGTATTCGAATCCTAGCATAACCCCTTTGGGCCGGGTCTCTGGTCGTATCCGAACCGGAAGCCCCTAAGTTCCTCTGCCTTATAGCAAGTTCCGTCTGTTTCTTTCCAAGTGTATACGGCCGGGTCTCACTTTGTCGGCTTAACTTTGGTTTACAGTATTAGCTGAACACAATGGGTGTTATTAAGACAGGTAAACCGGAATTTCGGTACCAACCTTCCTTTCCGGGTTATCTAAGCCGGAAGTATGCTTGCAGGCCGCTAAGTATGTTATTACGGCTGTGTTCAGGATATTATTGAAGACCAGTCCTTTTTTGATTTATATTCCGGGTTATCAAAAACCTATGATTCTCAGGGCGGTCAGCCTCCTCGAGGCTTGTGATTTGTCTTTCTCTGCAGGATAGTTACAGGCAACTATTTTGAGAGTAAGGAAAACAAATGATTAATTATGACCCGGAGAAACATAAAGGAGACAATTTCAACAGACTTCAGAATTCAAGGCGTGCACGATGGCACGACAAAGATAAAGTATTGGTCCTACTCTATTACAAGACTCGTTGAGTCCAAAAGGGTGAGGCATTGTTTGGTAAACCGCCAGCCGAGTTACGACGCTTGCTGAGTTGAAGTCTCCGGCTCGTTCCTATCTTCTCCTCCAGCTGATCCCAAGACCTGGAAAGTTAATGACTTCCAGTCGATGCCGCTGAGAGCTTCGAATTGGGCTTCTTCGTCGATTAACCCGGCCGGGTCAATCTCCAGGGCGAAAGTGAACTGACGAGCCGGCGGGATCAAGTTGAGGGCTTCGTAGCGCGGAGTAGGGAACCTCTGATTTTCTGCGTCGTGGCCCGGCTGATACTTGGTCAGATCTGTATCGTTGCCAATAAGAGTGGCCACCGGGCGTACAATCTTCACGTAAGCTGCGAAGTCCTTCTGATCAAAGGCGGTGCCGTCTTCCTTCAGACTTGGGTAGCCGAGGGCGATGTCCGCCGGGTCTAACTCTGGCAAGAACGCCTTGGCCCGGCTCAGCGCAGCGATTGCTCTGGCTCTTGCGGAGGCCCGTCGCAGCTCTTGGATCCGCCAGGTGAGTCGGCACCTCGTTGGAGAGGGCCACCACGGCCAAGGCACGTTGTGACCCGGTGTAGAGTTGCTCCACCAGAGTATATACGGCCTTCAGCTTGGTCACCACACTCTGATTGAGGTTGGCACTTCTGGGACCTGTTTAACAGAATCAGATAAGCCGCCGACAAGGAGGAATTATGAGATATAAACATTCTAAGCTTGATGAAAGCCGGTGAGGCGACTTACCGAAGATTGCGGCCACCATCTGGGACACCTGGCGCTTTAGGCCGGAGAGCTCGGCGGTCTTCTCGGAGAGAGTCTTCTCCGCCTGTTTAGCCCGGTTCATCAATGCGGCCTTCTCTTCGGCCCACGCCTTCCGCTCAGCGTCAAACTCCGTCTTCAGCTTCTCTTGAGCGGCGATGCTAGACACAAACTTGGCGTTTGCCTTCCGGGTCTCCATTTCTTGCATCTTCAGCCGGTTCTTGAGATCGGCAAGGTCAGCCTCAAGCTTCTTGCCAGTAGCCTGTATAGATTTCCGGGTTATGGCATGAACAATTACTACGCAAATGTAAAGTCCCAAGCGTTTTCCAAGCAAAGACACTTGGCACTTGGGGGCTAATGCATATTGAACGTTTCTATTTACACATTGCCGGTTCAATGGAGTAAGCCGGAACCTAAGTCTACAACATACTCAATCATAAGTCGTTGACTTGGGGGCTAGCATGGTACAGGTAACTAAGCAGTAAATAAGAGGACAAAAGGATGTTACCTCAGATTTTTGCTGGATCTGGGTCACCATAGCAATCTCTGCGTCCCGGCTCTTGTGCACTTGGCTGACGAAGCCGGAGACGATCTCTCCAATGTTCAAGTTGGAGTAGTCGGTGAGGTCCAGGTTAACCCGGCGCGACTCTAGCAGCTCCCCTTTGGCGGAGCACTTGGCCAGCACGGTAGGTCTCCCCGGCTCAACGAACTCCGTCCGGGTGATTACCACGTCCGGGTCGTCTGCTGGTGGAGCCGAGCTGGAGGCCTCCGGGTTAACAGAAGCTTCTGTAGTTGCCTTGGTAGTTGGGGCAGCGGCCTCAGGTGCAGAGGCGGCTGGCGGCTCTTGAGCGGCTGCCTCTGGCTCAGGCAAGTCCGGCTCATCGACCGGCTTGGACTTCTTCGCCCTCTTGGTGATCTTGGCCTGGGCACTGAAAGGACAAAAAGATTAAACACAATAGGGTAAGTGAAGGCAAAAGTACAACATGAGATGGTTATCATTACCCGGGCACGGTCTTGAAAGCCGGCAGACTTGACTGCATAGAGTCGCCGGAAGAGGGGGAGGTCTCCTGATAATTTGAGTCAGAAGAATTGAGTGGCTGACGTATAACACCCGCCAACGGATGAAAAGGGTACAAGTGGGAAATAACCTCAGTTCGGCGCTTCCTTGATGCGTCAGGTAACCCGGAGGAGAGGTCGGTGTCCTTGTTGGTCCGGGTGTGACGCCGGCTCTCATGAACCTGTCGCTTCAAAATAAATTGAGGATCTTGATAAGCTAAAGGATGTGAAAAGCTTACTTTCCGGGTTACCCTTCGGACTTTCAGCCTTGGCAAGGGCTCCGAGTCGGAGGAAAGTGACATTACCTCTTCAACCACCGGGTTACTGGCTCCGGTGTCATCCTGTTGATGAACAAGTGTTGGTAAGGCGGACAGAAATAAACAATAAACGCAACAAAGAGCTTACAGGTTCAGGGGTTACCTCTGACTCGGAGCTGTCGCTTAATTGCATCAGCTCCGAAGCAGTTGGCCTACTCCCCTTCTTGCGGGGAGCGGCTTTCTTGGCGGCTTTCTTCGCCTTTCTGGCCTTCTTGGCCGCTTCGTGGTCATATTTGACCCGCCAGAACTTGTCATCAGCCTGAAAGAATACAATGAGGTTTTTTTAAAATGATTCAGATAAAAGTTATGTACAGGTAAGATGTTTAGATCAGCACCTTACCGCTGGGGCTGGGTTGGTCTTGCAGAAGGGGGCTAACCCGGTCCTCCCGCAGTCTGCCAGGCTCTCGTTCAAGAGAGCCTTGGTCATCTCCTCTGCAACGTCTTCAGGAAGATCATTGCGGCTGTGTCTCTGTGGGTCGTCCTTTCGGCCCGTGTACTCACACATTAAGCCGGGGCGGCGGCTCAATGGGATCACCCGCCACGAGATCCAGACCCGGACCAGATCGATTCCATTCAGACCATTACCCAGGAGAGCCTTGATCTTGTTGATGGTGGGGAGCAGAGGTTGGCGCTCCGCTTGAGTCAGCTTGTCTGACAGTGGGTGAGTCGGCTCCAGACGCGAGGGGCGAAAGCCGGGCAACGGACTTTCATCAGCCGGTGACGTGTCTTGGCAGTAAAACCACGTCAGATTCCAGTCCTTGGGGTGGCTGGGCGGCTCTGCGTAAGGGAAAAGGCAGTCCCTTCGCCGCTGAATGGAGATGCCACCTAGCTCTAGACTTGGCCCATTGGCGCACTCATTCTGACGGTTCAAGTAAAAAAGCTCTCTGAAGAGCAGCAGACTAGGTTCTTCTCCAAGGTAAACCTCGCAGAACACTTGGAAGTTGCAGATATTGGACACTGAGTTGGGTCCTATGTCCTGAGGCCGCAGATCGAAGAAATTCAGAACGTCTCTGAAAAACTTTGAACCGGGCGGTGCGAAGCCCCGGCTCATATGATCCGCAAAAATCACTACCTCCCCGTCCTTTGGCTGTGGTCTCTCTTCTGACGGGTCAGGGGCACGGTAGGACATGACGTCCTTCTTGGGCAGATATCCAGACTTAACAAAATCCGCTAGGGTCTCATTGGTGACATTGGACCTCATCCAGTTGCAAGTAATGGAGGCTTTGGGAGCTTTGGGAGGCATGGTGAAAGTCGGCAGTCTATGATAAAAGGAAAAACGTCCGGGTTAATTATGAGCCGGAAGAAATCTACAGTTCAATGTCAAGGTGGCGGCTTATGAAGGGGACTAATGGTATACATTTAAGTGCATCGGGCTATTTAAGCCGCCGAGGGATTGAGAGTAATTTGATTGTCTACAGGCCTTATCACAGCTAAGCCGGAAATTTTATGGCGCATGGTTTTCTTTAAGCCGGAAGGTTCTACGGCGCGTGGTTTCTTTAAACCGGAACTGTAAACCGCCGAGATTCAATGATTGCAGTTTTTACTAAGTGTGGTAAAACAGGTTTCACACATCGCAGTAAAATTTTGGATCAAAATGGTCGGGTAAAAGAAAAGTTTCTAGACCTAGAAACAGACGCGAGGAGTTCTTGAGCTTGAACAAGGCTCTTATGCAGTAAAAAGAGGTATTTGCATGTGAAATGGGTCTAACGTCTACCGCAGTAAGTCTATACAGAGCTAAGATCAAAAAGGGCAGTAAAATTCAAATCTATGAGGCGATGAACTACGAAGAACAGAGAGAACTATGAAGCCCTAGTGCGGATCTGCCCTATGGAGTGGCGAGGACTCACCGGAGCTGAAGAGGAGCGGAGGTTGCCGCCGTTTGTCTGGACCGAGTCAGGGTGATGCAGCGGCCAAGGTTGACGAAGACCGGGGGCGCGACGGCGGCGGCAGTAGCAGAGCTCGGGAGGGGAGCAGTGCGCGAGGAAGAAGATGAAGGAGAGAGAAGTGGCTGAAGCCCGTCGGGCCGGCCTATTTATAAGGCGAGCTCATAAGTGGGCGCGAGAATCAAGGAGACCACGGCGTGGTTATCTCCCCACGAAACGCCTCGATTTTCGGGATGACAGTAAAGAAAAGATCCGTTGCGGATCTGGCGGAGTAAAAAACGGGCTTAATGGAAGATGACGTCACGGCGGATTACCCGGAGTCCAGAGGATGACGTCACGCCGGGTTATGGCCTTCACACAATTGTAAGCCGGAGGTTTTCTGTCGAAGGAATGGAAGATTGACATGAGCCGGCTCAAATCAATCTGGGGCCTAATGTTGAGGATATAGACCTTAGAGTCACCCGCCAGGAGGGGCCGGGTTACTCATATGGTCATTGCCAGAAGCCCGGCGCCAAGCTTGAAGACGGTGGGCCAAAGATGGGCTTAAGACCCGGATATGGCTTAAGGCCCGTAGTTGCAATCATTATTATGGTAGAACTTGTAGTGTAAGGCAAGAATAGTTGAGAGTCCGAGCCGGACACTCTTATGAGCCGGCCGGGACTCTGAGAGCTGCTGGGCGTCGGCCTCCCTATATAAAGGGACGACCCGGCCAGCGGTTTAGGGACAAGAACAATCTCATTGAGAGCCGGGCATAGCAGATTAGCTCCCTGGTTATCGAAACCCCTAATCAATACCACCTCAACTGGACGTAGGCTTTTACCTTCACCGTAAGGGGCCGAACCAGTATAAAACCCTCGTATTCCTTGTCCCGCTTAACCCCTTTAAGCTTCCTAGTTGCGATGGCTCCACGACTAAGTCCTAGCTCCGAGGACATCTGCCGTGACAATTCCACGACAGAGGCGGTCCTCGCGTTCCCAGGTGGCTTCTCGGTCGGAATGTGCGACCACTTCACTTTCAAGAATTTGATTGACTTGTTGCGAGTCTTGCGCTCAGTTTCTTCAAGAATAGCAACCGGGGTGCTCATGATAGACAGATCTTCTTGGAGGTCAATCTCTTCGAAGTTGATGGTGCGCTCAGGAGTCTTGAAGCACTTGCGAAGCTGTGACACGTGGAACACATCATCACGTTCGCGAAGTTGGAGGGAAGCTCAAGTTGATAGGTGAGGTCGCCTCTTTTGCCAATGATCTTGAAAGGACCCACGTAATCTAGGGGCAAGCTTCCCTTTGATACCGAAGCGACGAGTGCCTTTCATTGGAGAGACACGGAGGTAGACAATGGTCTCGATCTCGAAAGCCACATCACGGTGCTTACTATCATAGTAACTCTTCTGGCGCGATTGCGCGGATTTGAGATTTTCACGGATGACTTTACACATTTCTTCAGCCTCTGTGATTAAGTCATTGCCAAAGAAGTTGGCGTTCACCAGTCTCTGACCAATTGAGAGGAGTACGGCACTTTCTGCCATAGAGAATCTCGAATGGGGCCTTGCCCGAACTCGCTTGGAAGCTGTTGTTGTAGGAGAATTCAGGCATATGGAAGACAATCTTCCCATTTCATGCCAAAGGAAATGACACAAGCCCTGAGCATATCTTCAAGAATTTGATTGACTCGCTCGACTTGGCCACTAGTTTGAGGATGGAAAGCTGTGCTGAAGCGAATGTTGGTGCCCATGGCCTTCTGGAAGGAGTCCCAGAACTTAGAGGTGAAGATGCTTCCACGATCTGAAGAAATCAATTGTGGAATGCCGTGCAAGGAGACAATCCTGGAGGTGTATAGCTCTGCCAACTGAGCTGTTGTGATAGATTCTTTGATTGGAAGGAAATGAGCCACTTTAGAAAGCTTGTCGATGACAACGAAGATAGCATCATTTCCGCGCTTGGACTTTGGAAATCCAGTCACGAAGTCCATTTCGATATGATCAAACTTCCATTCTGGGATAGCAACAGGTTGGAGGACACTAGCTGGTCGTTGGTGTTCTTCTTTAACTCTTCGACAGACATCACATTCATTCACGAATTGAGCAATTTCTCGCTTCATTCGAGTCCACCAATACGACTGCTTGAGGTCATGGTACATCTTCGTACTTCCAGGATGAATGGAAAGGAGAGAATTGTGCGCCTCGTTCATTATGACTTTCCTTAGATCACCTTTAGGAACCACAATCCGGTCCTCGAAGAATAAAGTGTCTCTGTCATCAATGCGATAGCACTTGTATTTGGAAAGACCCTTGTCGATACCACGTTTCACCTTCTTCACCATGGCATCAAGAGTTGTGCCTCACGAATTTGATCTTCCAAAGTAGGAGAGACTATGAGGTTGGCAAGAAAGCCTTGAGGAACAACTTGGAGATTCAGCTTGCGGAAAGCTTCACAAAGATCCGGTTGGAATGGCTTGAGAATTAAGCTGTTGCAATAAGCCTTCCTGCTTAAAGCATCTGCAATGACATTGGCCTTGCCTGGAGTATATTCAATACTCGGATTGTACTCTTGAATCATTTCGACCCATCGAGTCTGCCTGAGGTTGAGGTTGGGCTGAGTGAAGATGTACTTGAGACTCTTGTGATCGGTGAAAATGTCCACTTGTCTTCCCAACAAGAGATGTCTCCACGTTATTAATGCATGGACAACTGCCGCCAACTCAAGATCGTGAGTGGGGTAGTTCTTCTCGTTGGGCTTCAACTGACGAGAGGTATAGGCCACAACTTTCTTCTCTTGCATTAACACAGCACCGAGACCTTGGAGAGAAGCATCACAGAAAACTTCAACGGCTTGGATTCATCAGGAGGAGTCAAGACAGGAGCTGTGACTAGTTTCTCTTTGAGAGTGTTGAAAGCAACGTCACACTCAGGAGACCAGACATACTTCACATGCTTCTGGAGGAGGTTGGAAAGAGGCTTTGCAATCTTAGAGAAATTCTCAACGAATCTTCGGCAATAGCTTGCAAGACCAAGAAAACTGCGGAGCTGCTTGACATTCTGAGGAGGTTCCCAATTCACAATTGCGGACACCTTCTCGGGTTAACAGCGATGCCCTTGGCAGAGATGATGTGACCAAGGTAAAGAACTTCATCGAGCCAAAACTCACATTTGGAGAACTTCGCATAGAATTGATACTCTCTGAGCTTGTCGAGCACCAATCGCAAATGTTTGGCATGATCCTTCTTATTCTTGGAGAAGACCAAGATATCATCGAGATACACCAGAACGAATTCATTGGTATAGGGGTTGAAGATGAAATTCATCATCCGAGAGAATGTGGAGGAGCATTGACAAGGCCGAAAGACACGACAGTATATTCATAAGAACCAAAGCTTGTTCTGAATGATGTCTTGGGAATATCTTCTTCACGAATGCGAATCTGATGATAACCCATACGAAGGTCAAGCTTGGAGAATACTTTAGCACCTTTGAGTTGCTCGAATAGCTCATTGATGTTGGGAAGTGGATACTTGTTCTTGATTGTCTTCTTGTTCAATGGACGGTAGTCGACACAAAGTCGGTCCGTGCCATCCTTCTTCTTGACAAAAAGAACACCACAACCCCATGGAGAAGAACTCGGTCTGATCAAACCCAGACGCTCTTGTTCATCGAGCTGTTTCTTCAATTCCTTCAGCTCGTTGGGTCCAAGCTTGTATGGACGCTTGCAAACGGGTTCAGTGCCAGGCTCTAGTTCGATAACGAACTCAACTGGCCGGTGAGGAGGCATACCCGGAAGCTCTTCTGGAAAGACATCTTGATACTCACAAACGACTGGAATTTGAGAGATGGCATTCAATTCGCCCTTCTCATTGAGAGAAAATAACCGAATGGTTTCATCACGAGCGGCATAAATGATAACATCCTCAGAAGAGTGTGTCAATTGAATTTCCCTGGCAGCACAATCCAGTTGAGCCTTGTGCTTAGAAAGCCAGTCCATCCTGAGAATTAGATCAATATCCGAGTCACCAAGAACAACTGGAGAAGACAGAAATTTATAGTTCCCCATCTTGATGGAAACATCCGGAACCATGTAGCTTGCATTCATGCATTTGCCCGGAGAGACAACTGCTAACAGTCTAGGCAAATCTTTAAAAACCAAATCATGCTTGGATGCAAATGGTCTTGATATGAAAGAAAGCGATGCACCAGTATCAAAAAGAACTTTTGCAGGAGTATCATTAACTGAGAGATTACCCATTATCACATCAGTAGATTCCTCCGCTTGAGCTGCATTCATCATGTTCACTTTTGCAGACTTGGGATTATGCTTGACCACTGCATTGCTGGAAGATCTGACAGGAGGAGGAGGCGGAAGACGCCTTTGGTTGAAGCACTTGTTAGCATAGTGACCTTTCTGCTGACACTTGTTGCAAGTCACCTCTGAGAGTGGACGATGATAAGGAGCATTGGACTTTGGAGCTTGATTCTGAGACTTGTTCTGATAGCCAGAGTTGGAAGAGTGGGAAGATCCATGGCCACCTTTGTTCTTCTGCTGGTAAGGCTGACGAAACGGAGGAGGAGGAGGCAACCAGAACTTCTGTTGCTTAGCTGCCACAAGTGAGGAAGAAGAAGACTGAACTGCGTCCCTGACTCTCTTCTTAGAAGCCTCACACTTGAGCTGAGCAGCCTCTTGCTTCAGTGCCATGTTATAGAATTGATCAAACTGAGTAGGCTCAACAAGAACGAGAGCTAACTGCAGATCCTCTCTAAGGCCACCTCTGAAGTGATAGATCATGCTCTTTTCATCAGGAACGTCTTGTTTAGCGAAGCGAGCAAGTTTCTGAAACTGGATGTTGAATTGATACACAGACATGTTGCCTTGCTTGAGATTGCGGAACTCCTCACGCTTGCTCTCAACAACACTTTGTGGAATGTGGTGCGCTTTGAAGTCCCGACAGAAGTCAGTCCAAGTGATCACACGACCTCCTCTGGAATCTTTGTATTGTTGATACCAATCAGCAGCTTGGTCCTTGAGCTGAAAAGAAGCGAACTTGACATAGTCCTCAGGCCTGACATTGCTACATTCAAAATGCTTGTTGATGTCCACGAGCCAATCATCGGCATCCGTGGCCTCGGCACAGTAGCTGAAAGACTTGGGCTGATTTGCGAGAAACTGGTTGAGGTAGCGAAGTGAGACTGATTGTTGCCTTGACCTTGATTTCCTTGATTGCCTTGCCCTTGGGTGCGTTCTTGCAAGAGTTGCAGAATCATCTGAGCATTGGCGTTGGTGGCTGCCATGATAGCTTGCCATGCCTCCGGAGGCGGAGGTGGTGGCGGAGGGTTCGCCTGACTCCCTTCATTGCGATCCGGATTCTGACGCGTTGGCGGAGCCATCCTGAAGAGGGTGACATCCGTTAGCATCTTGATAGACAAATAGATAAGTAGAATCAACGGATAGAAATTGCAACATATAGTCTTCACAATAAACATTCGAACGAAGATGAACGAATGAATTCCATAGTAAATCATCACACTTCCATAAGTTGAGAAGCCACTTAGAAAAGATATGGAATCAACATATGATTTCGAAGCAACTCGAATACCACAATTCAAAACAAAACAAAGTATTGGCTTGCAGAATAAGCCGGAACAAACATATGATAGATATTTCGTCCGAAGTTTTCGTGGTGGGGCCCACACGGGCTCAATCGTACAGCACCATCATGTACAAGGCTGTGCACATGACATACGAAGCGTCCCCGAGTCGGCATAGCCAAGGACTCTTTAAGACACTACGAGACCACTGTAAAACCAACCGTGTACAGGCGGACCACTAGACGTCGAACCCCAATCTCATATCATGCGTCTGTCGGAAAGATATCCTAAGGCTACTTGAATTCCCACTTATAAACTCCCGAAACTTTCTGGTTATGCAATCTGGTGTTGGGGATACAGGGGACACAAAATATATCACCCAAACTAGCAATCCCTAGATCCAGCTGTATCCATCCGTCAACACATAACCAAGAAACCTTCGGAAATCGTTTACCTCAACCTTCGAAAAGCATCCGTTATACGAGTTATGGCAATACTCCCGAACTCCCGCCCCAGTACTGGGTGGCGTCGAGGTGATCTCACCAACAACTGCATAAAAGAGATTTCGATGTCGGCGAAACTCAGGTATTCCAGAACTGCAACGATAAAATTGTGACGACAACACCTCGGAGCTCAACTCCCCGGGACACTGCCACAACCCCTAAATGTCAGGAGGCACCAAGAACAATGTTCTCGTCACAAAACCATCGGAACGATTCCAAGATACCCGCGTGATCCTAAAAAATTTTAGTGAAATTTGAGGAGAGAAGAGTCAAAACTTCTACGTCAGGAGACCTCACCAGAGCGACGAAGGGACTGAGGAGTAAAAAGAATCCTACTCTCCGATATATATAATCCTAAGACTCAAAACATTTTTGTTCTAGACTCAACAACGCCAGCGATTCGATCAAGCAGGGGGCTCCTAAGTCGGGGATGGCTCTGATTACCAACTTGTAACGCCCACGATGCGGCTATATCTCCCACGTGTCGAGGCACGACTTAGAGGCATAACCGCATTGTGGTTTTGTCGCAAGAAGGGTCATCTTCACACAATCCCATGTAATGAACAAGAATGGGATAAAGAGTTGGCTTACAATCGCCACTTCACACAATACATAAATATAATTCATACATCATCCAAAAAAATACACACATAGACCGACTACGGTCAAATCCAAATGAAAATAAGATAACCCCAAATGCTAGATCCCCGATCGTCCCAACTGGGCTCCACTACTGATCATCAGGAAAAGACACATAGTAACGACCACGTTCCTCGTCGAACTCCCACTTGAGGTCGATCCCATCATCTGCACTGGCATCGTCGGCACCTGCAACTGTTTTGGTAGAATCTGTGAGTCACGAGGACTCAGCAATCTCACACCCGCGAGATCAAGACTATTTAAGCTTATAGGAAAGGATGGTGTAATGAGGTGGAGCTGCAGCAGGCACTAAGCATATATGGTGGCTAACATACGCAAAAGAGAGCGAGAAGAGAAGCAACGGAACGGTCGTCAACTAGTAATGACCAAGAAGTGATCCTGAACTCCTACTTACGTCATTCATAACTCAAACCGTGTTCACTTCCCGGACTCCACCGAGAAGAGACCATCACGGCTACACACGCGGTTGATGTATTTTAATTATGTCAAGTGACAAGTTCTCTACAGCCGGACATTAACAAATTCCCATCTGCCTCATAACCGCAGGCACGGCTTTCGAAAGATAAATACCCTGCAGGGGTGTCCCAACTTAGCCCATCATAAGCTCTCATGGTCAACGAAGGATAAACCTTCTCCCGGAAAGACCCGATCAGTCTCGGAATCCCGGTTTACAAGACATTTCGACAATGGTAAAACAAGACCAGCAAAGCCACCCGAATGTGCCGAAAAATCCCGATAGGAGCTGCACATATCTCATTCTCAGGGCACACCGGATGGGCAAGACGTCGGGTTGGCATAGACCCTGGTTGCCCAGGGGGCGCCGGACATCGCCCAGTTTGGGCCAGCACTCGAAGGAGCACTGGTCCGGGGGTTTAAAATAAGATGACCCTCGGGCTCGCGAAAACCCGGGGGAAAAGGCTTAGGTGGCAAATGGTAAAACCAAGGTTGGGCCTTGCTGGAGGAGTTTTATTCAAGGCGAACTGTCAAGGGGGTCCCATAAATCACCCAACCGCGTAAGGAACGCAAACTCAAGGAACATAATACCGGTATAGACAGAAACTAGGGCGGCAAGAGTGGAACAAAACACCAGGCATAAGGCCGAGCCTTCCACCCTTTACCAAATATATAGATGCATTAATTAAATAAGAGATATTGTGATATCCCAACATATCCATGTTCCAACATGGAACAAACTTCAACTTCACCTGCAACTAGCAACGCTATAAGAAGGGCTGAGCAAAAGCGGTAACTTAGCCAAACAACGGTTTGCTAGGAAAGGATGGTTAGAGGCTGACATGGCAATATGGGAGGCATGATATAGCAAGTGGTAGGTAGCGCAGCATGGCAATAGAGCGAACAACTAGCAAAGCAAAGATAGAAGTGATTTCGAGGGGTGGTCATCTTGCCTGCAAGGTTCTCAGAGTTGTCGAAAGCTTGATCCTCGTAAGCGTACTCAACAGGTTCCTCGTTCACGAACTCGTCTCCCGGCTCTACCCAAGACAAGAACACAAGCAATGGAACCACAATCAATCACGGGAAATGCACAAGCAACATGATGCAAACATGAATGATATGCAAGATATGATATGCGATGCATATGCGTGCTCCGGAAGGAAAATGATGAACAAGGCAGTAACTTGGCAAACCAAGCATGCCACTGGAAAGATGAGATGATTTCGGTCGAAATCGATATAAAGATCACCGGAAACGGATGCACGGTTTGCAAATGGCAAGCAAAACAAGAATGACACAAATATGCGATTAACAGCATGATAGCACTTAGAATGCAACAAGTAACAATGCTACAGCACTCCAACATAGCAACAAAGCATATGGCAGTAAACTACAGGAGAAGCTTGACAAAAGATAAACACTGAGCTACGTCTAGTTCACACCACAGCAGGTTCAAACAAGCATGGCAAAAGTGCAAAAAATAACAGGTTCACAGACTTAGTGAGATTACTGGACATGGCAGAAAACAGCATCAGGTAGCAAAGTTCAGAGCACGAAATCAACATGCTACAGGAAATTAACATGGCAAAACAAGGCCTGGAAGTATTCTACTAAATGCATATAACAAAAGTCCCTTACTGACCATAAGCCAAAAAGGACCATAAGATATGATGGCAACCATGTAAACATAGCAAGTTTCGTTAACAGGTTTCAGACTTAGCAGAAAACAGAGCATGGCAGAAAACAGTAATATGAAGGCATCTTGGTGAGCTTGATGCACTCATCACAAAGCAATGCATGACAAAACAAGCATACCTGCAGCAAGATGGCATGTACATAAAGCTATCCATGGCAAGAGCAAGTACATATCATGTATGAAACAACTACAACAAGCTTGGCAAAATTGAATATCATGTTAAGAATCTGCCAGAAATATTTTATAGCAAAAGTAAAGCAAGATTGAGTCATGCTATGGCACTCCATAATTGCAAACAAGGGGCGAAATGGATCAATCACAACAATATCTACAAAACATCCTTACCGAACATCTCCAAACTAAGCATGGATCTCTCTGTAGACACATAGATACATAGCAACAAAATAACAGCAGTCATAGACTTAGAAAAATTACTAAGTCCCTGAAATCAGAAACATTACGGAGCCTAGTTTGCATGCTTGTGCTATTCACCACAGAGATCACAAAAATACATGGCATACACCTCTGTAAAGATGGCATGGCATACAACAAAACACATGTAGAGCTCATACCCATAAGATGCACAGATTAAATGCAACAAAAATAACAAATCCTCAAGTTCTGATAAGTAACAGCAGATAACAGCAACTAGCACTCTTGCACCAGATATTTGGGCATCAAGATGGACTCAAATGAACATGGTGCAATGTAACTAAATGAATAGCATCACGAGGCGAACATTTCTATATATTACATGCACGAAACGGAGCTATATGCAGAGAGTTATGATGTGATGAACATGGGCATATACTGTGAAATATTAGGAACTTTGCAGATATTTTGGGGGAGGAGTAAAGTCAACCCTAGGGTCGCCCGATCGATTGGCTGTCCGAGCTCAGGCGGTGGCTGCCGGGCGGGCCGGCGCCGGCGACGGAGAGAGAGGCGGGAGGAGGAGACGGCGGCCGCGACGGGGACGGGGGCGCGCGGGCGCGGGAAGGCGGCGCCGGCGACGGAGGCGTGCCGCGAGGGCGGCGATGGCGGCGGGGCGGCGGCGAGCGGCGGCGCGCGCGCGGGGCGCG
Source organism: Triticum aestivum (assembly GCF_018294505.1). Classification (NCBI taxonomy): domain Eukaryota; kingdom Viridiplantae; phylum Streptophyta; class Magnoliopsida; order Poales; family Poaceae; genus Triticum; species Triticum aestivum. The sequence goes on from NC_057799.1 coordinate 363,694,419, forward strand.
CGCGGCGTGCGGCCGCGGGCGGGGAGCGGGCGGCGGCGCGGAGGCGGGCCGCGGGGCCGACGCCTCGGGCCGGCGCGCGGCGGGACTGCTGCACGTGGCGGCGCGAGTGGGCGACGGCGGCGGGGGTTTGTCCAGCGAGCGGACACGTCCGGCGGCGGAGAGGGGGATGGCTAGGGTTTGGACTGCGAACGTATTCGGAGGGGGAGGTGTATATATAGGTAGAGGGAGCTAGGAGACTACAAACGGAGTGCGGTTTTCGCCCACACGATCGTGATCGAACAACCTAGAGCATGGAAGTGAGTTTGATGGGTTTTGGGCTGTTTAGAGAGGGAGTTTTGCTGGAACACACAAACGGACTTTGCGGTTACCCGGTTAACCGTTGGAGTACCAAATGACCTCCAAATGGAACGAAACTTGACCGGTGGTCTACCGGTGGTATACCAAGGCCACTTGACAAGACTCAGTCCATTCCGAGAACGTTCAACACCCGCTCACGAAACAAAACAAGAAGGGTGCGCCGGAGGAGGTGGGAGTGCCGGATTGCAAAACGGACAATGGGGAAAATGCTCGGATGCATGAGACGAACACGTATGCAAATGCAATGCACATGATGACATGATATGAGATGCATGATGAAAACAAAATGCAAAACGAAAGACAAAACCCGACCACGGAGGGAATATCATAACACATAGCCGAAAATGGCAAGAGTTGGGGTTACAAATATGGAAAGTTACATCCGGGGTGTTACACAAGTGTCTTTTGGATGAGGACCTTGGGTCCTGGAACGAGGAAACAGTTCGGGCTTTCTTCCAGGAAGATATTGCCAATGAGATTCTGATGCTACCTGTTGGCCAGCATGGCGAGGAAGATTATGTTAGATGGCCTCACACTAGATTTGGGGAGTATTCGGTTTGTTCAGCTTATAACATGGCTCGTTCTACTCAGTTCCAAAGTGTGCATAGCACTTCTGGTCGAGGAATGTCTTCTGATGGTGGTGCGGCTGAGAAAAGTTGGAAATCCATTTGGTCCATCAAAGCCCCTAACAAGATGAAAGTGGTTCTTTGGAGACTAGCTCATGATTGTCTCCCGTCCGGCGTCCAACTCCATCACCATCATGTTCCCACGTCCGACTTGTGTTGTTTCTGTGGCAGGGCGGAAAGTATTGAGCACTCACTACTGTTCTGCCCTTTTTCTTATGAGGTCTGGTCGCATGTGAAGCAATCCTTTGACATCAAGTTATGGCGATCCCAGTTCTCTTCGCCAAGACAATGGCTCTTTGATTTCCTCACACACTCCTCTGACCTGATGGCTACTGTAATGGTTGTGACTATTTGGCATGTTTGGGAGGCACATAATTCTTATAGGAACAATGAAGATGAGCCACATCCTGTTCGCACTGCATTCAAGATTAAAGCTTAGGTTGATATGATTGTAAAGCATCTATACAAACTGGATCCTACGCATAGACATGAGAGCATTGCTTCAAGCTCTGTTTGGTCTCCGCCACCACCAGGTACACTGTTATTTATGTCTGATGCTGCGATTTTCTCTGAGCTTGGAAAAATTGGTGCAGGTGTGGTTGCCCTGAATGCTGGTGGCCATTGTGTAGTTGCCTATCAAGAAGCTACAATTGGCAGGCATATACCTGAGATGGCCGAGGCCTTGGCTCTTCGGCGAGCTGTTTATCTTGCAAGGGAGCAAGGATGTCAATCGGTGATCTTCACCTCCGACTGTCTATCCCTTGTGCAGAGGGTAAACTCTCCTACCCGTGATCGTTCGCTGGTGGGCTCAGTGGTGTCGGACATCAAAGTTGGTGCTTCAGGATTCGCTTCTGTAGTTTTCAAGCATTTTCATCGGCAGTCCAATGTTTTAGCTCATGTTTTAGCTAAATCTTGTATGAACTCTAGTGGTCTATGTTTTTCATTCTACTCCGGATTGTATCCGGGAGACTCTTCGTAACTATGTTGCTTGATTAATAAAGTGCCGACGTTTCTCAAAAAACAGGGATTAAGAAATAAAACCGTTATGTGCATGGCATGCCTTAGCCAATCAATCGCAGAGCTCCAAAAAAGGAGATACTGCTACTGCATACGCTACTCTGATTGCAGTTATAGTAGGAGTAGTACCCTGGCCTTGTGATATTCCAAGAATAAGAGGATGCTTAGTCTTGTGCTAGAGGCACTCGATCACACGAAATCAGATGAAGAATATCCTCCCCAACTATTCACCTCAGTGAAGAACCCTGACGACTGGGTCTACACTCCACTGTTTTTGGTTGAATGGATCTCCTCTCCTCCCCTCCCCCCTCCCAACTCCGGTCCTCCACCACACCGCCCCAGCCCAACTCCGATCGCCGCAAGCTCCCCCCATGACCACACACTCACCACCAGCCCCCTGGATGCCCTGCGCCCCTCAGTGGCGCCACCACCACCACCTTTCTTTGACCCCTCCTACGTCAAAGCCGGGCAGGTGGCTCTCCGCTACTTCCTGGGCTGCGGCAACGCCATGGGTCTGGAATTCGAGGATGATTGCAGTTACTAATACCGCCTTGCAGTCACCACGCCCACGCTGCACCTTGCGTCGCCCCTCTACCTCATCTTCGAGTTCTCCAACCGCCACCTTGACGCCATCACGGTAGCCGCTCTGCTCCAAGCCGCCCTTGGTGGCTGCACCGCCGACTTCTTTGTCGCTCAGTGCTCCCCCCTGATCTTCCGCTTCCATGTGGCTTCTCCGCGAGTCGGAGAGATCATTCTACACCAAAAACCAATCCGACATCGTAACTACGCCTTCTCCTTCGCTCGCTCACTATCTCTGCTTCCACCCACGCCTGCTGCGCCAGATTCTTGCATGTCGCTCGCCACCTTTCTGCAAGTTCCAGAAGACCTCTGCCTTCATTTTGAAGGTGTGGTCTCCATGCAACTCCGGTCGACTGTCACCATCGACCCACGCCACAACCTCCATGGATGCCGCATGTACGCTTGCGTCATCCAATTCCCGTTTACCCTACACGCTCATTCCATGGCCCTCATCCTCGCTCGCCTCTTCGGTGGCTGCTTCTCCCACTTCAACGTTACCGACGAAGGAGACTCTTGCTTCTCTTTCACCATTGCCAGCCCTGCGGTTGCCAACCTCATCGCTGCCATGGGCGATTTCCACAAAAGAGGCATGCTGATCCGCTTCCCTCGTCCGTCTGCCATGGGTGGCCCCGCGCGCTCGCTCGCTGGAAAGACCGAGTCCCCCGTGCATTGAGCCACGGCTTCCCTCCCGACGACGAACATCCCTGCTTCTCCGTCACCACCGTCAACAGCCCTTGATATACCCAAGGTTAGACGCGCTCGGCCTGGTATTAGCTTTTTTTTACCGTATGTTGCATGCTAATCACCCTAATCAGCCACCAACACATATGCATTACACCTCTCACACCCACTGTTTTTGGGTCACCTTCATGACAATATCGGTTATCCCTAATGAAGTGCTTGTCGAGTCAGGTCTAAACCACTGTTTTTCGGTCAAACAAGATTTCCATGCAATCAAAGTACATGAGCTCATTTTCAAAACTGGCATCTCCTCCCGCTTCGCTAAGGTTCAAATTCTCAAATATGGGTCGTTAGACTTTTCTAGTTTTCGTCTCTTCCTCTTTGACCAGATTGACGATGCGGTAGCTCACTCCGGACAGCACCTAGCACTACATCAACCTTTTTATCATACCCTGCTCCCGCCACGCTCCGTCTCTGTCCTGGGACCCTTCGTGCCTACCGCCCACTCATGCACGGCACGACCCCAGCCGCCCTCATGAGCGATGCGCACGTCCCCTCACCCATGCAGGATCGGCGGGCCCACCCCATGCACAATGATGGCTACGCAGCGGTGACAGGCGGACCAAATCCTCCCAAAGATCCGTACGCACCACGCGCGGAGACGCATGCGTGCGTCGCTCTCGCTAGAACCCAGGCATCCCCTTTTCTCTCTGTCTGTGCCAAATCGGGCTCCCCCACTGCCCCCACCCGCGTATAATCCGGACGGTGCCGCGCCGCCCCCTGTCTCCCCCCGCCTGGCCACTGTTGCCACCCCGTGTCAGGATACTGCATTGGGAACCGATGGAATCGCACGGTCTTGCACTCGCTCGCCCACGCCGCCCCCTCAACCTACCCCTGGCCCGAATCTAGCTATCATCATCGCTCCTACACCGCCGCCGCAGCCTAATCCGCCTGCTCGATCTCCACGACACGACCCCAAATCGCCTCAACCTCTGCTGCATGCTTCAGATCACGCCTCTCTGCCACAAGATACGCCGCCCATACGGTCCAACAGCGCCACGACGACCCCCTATCGAGACGCACTCCTCTCCCCCCCCCCCCCCCCGTGCCCATAGCCACCCCCAGCTACGCCCCATATATATACCATGTCGGCCCCTCTCCCCTCTCCATCGCCATCCTCATCCACCACAATCCTCCCTCAAAAAACATCGTTGCTTCCGCTGCCTCGCTCTCGACCACCGCGTAGAGACTTGCCGCGACCCCGTTCGATGCGCTCGCTGCTGGCGGAACGGCCACCATAGCCGCGACTGTAGGTACCTCCGGATCTGGCCTTGCTTCCCTCCTCTTCCTGACTTTTTTCCCTCAAGCCCTAACCCCGTCTTATGTCGTCGCAGGATGAACCACGGCAGCTCTTCCTCGGCCACGGCCCGAGTCCCCCGCACCCTCATGATCGGAGAGGTCCCCATCATCCTGTCTGAGCCGTTCCCTGCGGTCTGCGTCCCCTCCCCGTTCGTCCTCCATGGCATCCCCGTCGACGCTTATGGCGTCCCCCCGCCTCCTCCCTCACCACCACGCACATCTGCACCTCCCCCAACCCCCACCACCCCGCACCACCACCTCTCCCACAACACCTCCACTCCTTTCGACACTCATGCCCTCAGAGCCCGCCTCTCCGACATCTTCACTGCCTCCCAGTTTGCCAGGGCCGAATCCCACGTGTCGGACTCCGAGCCGGACGAAGAGCTACCTCGACCTGAACACAAGGCCGGCCTGCTCCCACCCTATGGTGATATGTCGCTCGTCGCCGCCCCACCATGCCCTGTCCACTGCCCATGCCATTTTGCCTTCGCACATCTGCAAACCCTTGTCCCCAACCCCACCCCTCTCATCCGTCGCGCTATCCAGCACACCTGCGGCAACCCGGCCTTCATCTTGGGCGGCTCTTGGCGCGGGGTAGCATGCATCACTTTCCACACTCCCGCTGCACGCAACGACGTCATACGCCACAGTCCCATAGAATTCGAGGGCAACTTGGTTACTATTGAGCCAGTAGAGCACGCCGACTGCTCCATTGCCATTTTCACCGACCTAGCCGAGATCGAGGTGTCAGGATTCCCACATGAGCTCTGGCACAACGACGGCATTCGCTTCGCACTTGCGTTCCTTGGTGACGTCTCTGCCGTTGATGACTTCTGTCTTCACGGCATCGACTACACCTCGGTCTGTGCCCTCGTCCTGCTCCAGTCCGGCAAGCCGGCTCCACCTGGCCTAGTCATCCAGCTCCCACCCATCAACGAGATCAAAATAGCCAAGGTTGTCGAGGTATCTCGCTGGCACCACGGTGATGGCGCCAACCCCTTCGGTGGCAACTCCTCGGATGGTGACTCTGCTCCTCTCTCCCAGCGTGGCTCACCACGCCTGCTCTCACCTGAAAACTTCGATCCAGTGGTCTCTGCCGTCAGAGCGGGCTGGCGTGCGGATCCCACCTACGGCGGGACCAGGCCGGTTGCCCGCCGCCTCTCTCCCGACGCATGTGCCCTCCATGCTTCTCCTGCCGGCGCCAGCAGTGACCCCGCCCTGTCGGCTGTCCTTCCCCCCCCCCCCCTGGATCTGCACGTGGCCCACAGTCGTCTCTGACGACGACTCGGTCGGCTTAGAAGGCATGCACGTACCCCTCCTGCATGCTGTCACCTCGGACTCCCTGGACGCGGTGCATGCACCCGTGGTGGCGGCCCTGGCTCCACCTATCATCCGCCCGCTGCCCAGGGTGGCGGCCGTTGACCCTCCTGCTCCACCTATTGACGTGGGGGCCGGCGTGGTGACGGGCCACGTGCTCCACTCCGACACGTCGGCCTTTGCCCTCGTCGCTCCGGCCGCCCCAGCTCCCCCAGCGCCGTCCACTTTCACATTCTCCACCGGAGAATCTTCACATGCCAACGGTAACTCCCCCCCCTCCGTCTTCATTTCTTTCAATCCCTCCTCCTGCTACAAACTCTAACTCGGACCCTGCCGCGGCGGACACAGCTCTCCCTCTACAGGATCTTGACACCCATGAGTGCACTGCTCGCAAGGAGCGCCGCCGGTCCGCTCGCGATCGCTCTATCTCCAAGGACAAGTTACGCCAGAGCGCTCGTCTTGCTGCCAAAGAAACCAAGTACTCCCCCATGCTCGCAAGAGTTGTCAAGGCCAAGGCGGCTCGCCTTTCTGCCTCCGACGTCGACACAGCCATTGGACGTGCTATCCAGGATGCCCGCCTTGATGCTCCCGACGGCCCACCCGCCTCGGCCGAAGACTTGGCCACAATCGCGCTCCTCTATGGCGCGGACGACGGCCACCTCGACGCCATCCTCTCCTCCGAGGAGGCCGCCTCTGGTGACGACACCGAGCCATGATCGCTGCCCCAGCCATGCACGGCCCACGGACGTCTGGGGCCCACTGCAAGTTAACGTCCGTCTCTGTTAGTTGTCACGTGTGTTACGTTACGCTGCTCTTTTGGACTCTGTGTGCGTTGCCTTTTGTTTGGCTATCTGCTGTCTCAACTGATGTAGTAGGTCTCATGTACTCCTTCGCGCTTTCCGCCGTCCGCCTATGGTGTCCAAAAACCTTTTATGAGTAATGATGTAATCTCTATCTGCTCCTGGAATGTATGTAGTCTGGGTGATGATGATAAGTGTAACGCTGTCCTCTCTGAACTTTTAGCGATCAACCCCCACGTTGCTCTCTTACAGGAATCCAAACTAGAATCCTACACCGACGCCAAGCTCCGCTCCTTTCTCCCCTTCCACCTCGACCAAGCCTTTCCTCTGCCCGCCATTGGCACGGCCGGCGGTACCATCACTGTCGTTAACTCCTCCTCTCTCCAGGTCATCTCGCACTCGCACAAAATTTTCTCCTCCGTCGTAACTCTAAGATCAACTGCATGTGCCCCCAACATCATCATCACCAACATCTACGCTCCCTCTACACGTGCCCTCAAACAAACTTTCTTCGACGAGCTCCGCTCCATCGCGCAACCTGACCACGCTCCTTGACTTGTCCTTGGCGATTTCAACCTCCTTTGCTTTCCCTCAGACAAAAACAACTCCTCCTTTCGACAGTCAGAAGCGAACGCTTTTAACCACGTTATCGACACCTTAGCTCTCATCGAACTGCCTCTCCTCGACCGACAATTTACGTGGACCAACAACCGCTCCTCGCCCACTCTGGAAAGAATCAATCGTGCCTTTTTTAACCTAGCGTGGGCAGATGCTTTCCCAACACCTCACTGTCCTCTCTCACACGTTTCACCTCTGACCACATCCCGCTGCTTGTACACGTCACCACTACGATTCCACGTACCAACTTTTTCAAATTCGAGCAGGGTTGGACCAAATTTCGCCCATGCATCGACATCATCTCTCGGTGTTGCACACCCTCGCCCTCACCGTCAGCCAACTCGGCTGCCACCCTAGCCACAGCTCTCAAAAAATCAAGATCCGGTCTCAAAGCCTGGGCACGCTCTCGCATTCCCACCCCTCTCCACGAATCATGGTGTAAAGTAGCCATCTCGGCCCTGGATCGTGCTGAAGAATTCAGGCCTCTATCGCCTCTCGAGATCCTCACACGCAAGATTATCATCTCTCTTCTCAAATGCACTATCCAAGAAAAAACGATGTACTGGCGGTGGCATGCAAAGGTTTCCAGGGCTATCAATGGTGGCGAAAACACGAAATTCTTTCACGTTTCAGCCTCACAACGCCTTAGGAAAAACAAGATTTTTACTCTCACTCACAACGGCCACGATTTCTCTTCTCATCACCAAAAGACTAAGATCCTCCGTGATTTTTTCGTGTCCCTCATTGGTACCCCTACCAACACGTCATGGGCGTTCGACCTCCATCAGATCTACCCAAACCCGTTCCCTGGCCTGCATATCTTGCATGAAAACTTCACGGAATCAGAAATAAAAACAGCTTTCTTTCAAATGAAACAGTGTTGATTGATGGATTGATGGATGGATAGAGGCGTATCAATTAGGAACACATGGCATGGCTGATGGGCAAATAATGCATGCTCACCGGGAACAAATGGCCGGCTGCTGCTCCTCCCGTCCACGAAAAGAAGGGAACACATGCGGCATTACGTTCATGTCTGCACATCGAGAAGCCACTAATGCTTTGGGATGGGAGGAGCCATGCGAGATTCAGCAACTGAGCGCCGAGCGAGACAGATGACAGGGGCCTGGGCTGTAAAGGGCATCGCATCGCATCGCCTTTAGTCTTGTAGCATGCCCTGTCCTCTTCATTAATGCTGGAGTGCGTCACCAGCCATGCTTAGTGAGTGTCTAATGATGTGATGACCCTCTATCTCCTTTCCAATCAACTCAAACATCTACTTTCTGGCTAGGGGTTGACTAATCTTAAAAGTTAGGTTTCGCCTCCGGCAGATCTCGACGAAATACATGGCGTTTTGTTTGGCCAAGTGGACTTATCGATGAAAAGATACGCAAATTTGCAGAAGAAAAAGTAAAGTGGCACGAACCATTACTTCCTCAAGCTAGAACTGTAGTCTCCTACCTGTAGACTACACGGAGAGACTGATAACACAAGGCACTACGCAAGCAAAGCCATGTTCCACACAACCGAATGGCGTACCCGGTGACCTAGTTCCAGTTTAGTCTTCTTGCTAGGGGTGCGGTTTTGGATACATGATTAATGACCTGAACATGTTAGAAGCTGAAAATACACTAAAATTACTTGTTTCAAAAAGGTTTTGGGACTTAGGTAGGTACACTACTTCGTAAGTCCGGAGTCCAGAAAAGATGACCAATTGACTTGCTGAGAGAAATGTCTACAGAAATTACGCCGAAAGCATGATTTGCTATACCGAAAAACTAACGCCCACACGTGTGGGCGTTTACACATCGCCCACACGCCTCCATCACCACTCATTTTGCCACATATGAACAGATGATATCAGCAGAAATTTTTTTGATTTTCGGCTTAAAAATGTTTTATCTCCTAATTAAAAAAGCAAATTAAAAATCCGTTTTCACCATTAAATTCGTCTCGACGAGATCTTCAAAACTAGACCCCATGTTGATATGTTTCAACGAAAAAAAATTCCAAAAGTTGCCATGATGTTTACACTGTAGTTGCCATGTCGCAATTTTAGTTTGTAGATCATGGCAATTTTAGTTTTCGATGATGGCAATTCCAGTACTTTGACCATGAAAATATTTTTTTGTATGAACCATGACAATTTCAAATGCATATATCATGGCAATTTTAAATTATGGTGCATGGCAAGTCTAGTTTCTTAATTCCCCGTTTTATAATATGTCAAAATTTACTTTTAAATGTAGAAGAAAATAGCTGAAACATATCATGTCAACTTCAGTATAAATATCATGGCAATTCATGTGCAATAGACACGGCAACTTTTAACCAAAAGAAAATTTCGTCGAAATATATTGATATGAGATCTAGTTTCGAAGATTTCGTCGCGAGGGATTTAATGGTGAAAACGGATCTTCAATCAGATTTTTCATTTAAGAGATAAAACATTTTAAAAACAGAAAATCCAAAAAGATTTACACATGCATGCATACGGTGACATGGCGTAGTCTGTGTGCTATAGGGCGTGTGGGCGGATTTGATTCCCACCACACTGGTGAGCGTAAGCGTTATCCTTGCTATAATGGTAGGGTGAGCGCTGACTCAGATCAGTATCATGTAAAAATAAAACACCCAAATGCGTGCTGGTGAAAACAAGAGGAGCAGAAAAGTTCTGACAGCAGATATGCTGGGCGGCATAATCATTATGTACTCACTTCAATCAACCCTCTTTTATGCCCTGTTTCCGATTCCAAGGACCGCAATAGTTGAAGCGTCACCAACAAATCACTAGGGGGCATAGCATTCCCATCAGTGTCTCCTCAGCCAGGAGCCATTCTTCATGGTTGAACCTGCGAATTTGGGTCATAACAATTCGCCAGAGCAGCGGCAGATCAGCGTCAGAAAACAGGTACGCATAGGAGAACTGAATGTCAACCAATAAAACTAGGCAAGATTTTAATTTTTGTCAAAGAAATCAAAATACGTACGCTAGATAATAACTTAGATATAAATCTCCCGGAATTTCAGAATAACCCTTTAGAGAGCTTCTTTTGGTACTATCTACAGAATAGAGGATTGCACAACACAAGCTTTAGCTAAGCAGAACACTAAAGGGGTGGAAATCGGGTATACAAAATATAGATATTAAGTGTTCAATATTAAGCGTTCAACCATGGTCGGAGCATAACCGCTGACAACCACTTATTATAGCACGTTCAAAAATAACCATGTGATTATTGTAAATCATGACGATAGCCCTAGTATTGCTACAAATCATGCTGGGAGAAGCTCTAGCAACTGAACAGAGATTATTGGGTTATCCACGCTCAACTCCCGAAGAGAAAATGTCCGTCCAGGTCCCTGCCGGCAGGATACGGTGTAGCACCAGCGACCACCATTTTTCTTCTTGCAGAAAAAAAAAACCATATTAGTAACACATTTATTGATTTTTACTTTTGTATTAGAAGGGAAAAAGGAAAAACCAACAACATGACTCCCATCTTTCGAGCAACACAACACAGCACATCATGGGGGGAATTTATTCTGTAGACCCTAAACAGCACTTCCAATGACAGATCGATGTCTGACCACCTCATTACACCGAGCATCACTGCAATGTTACCAGATAATAATTTCCTTAAGATGATAATAACTAGCTTTGTTTGCCAGGATATGCATCATCTAGATTCTAGACCATGCTGAAATATCTAAAGCTTCTTTTCTCCTCGGGAGTCAAACTAGTTTAGGCATGCATCTAATATCTAAACACCTTATACTAGCTTTATTGATTATAGCCATGTGATTCAATGTGAGTATGAAAACTATTTAGAGGAGCATAGGTAGCATTCAGTGTCTACTATCTGGAACAATTGCACATGTACTAGTTGCAAAAAATAGAAAACAAAGAGAAAACACTCCAAACAAATAGAGGTTTAACATAGGAGAACAGAAAAATACTAAAAGAAGCAAAAATATGCACATCAAATATCCAACAGATTCCCCCAACAAGGATGGATATGTGAAGAAAGATAAAGTAATCTACATAGGTTGTGATGCAATATCACAGGCTAGGCCTGGTGAAAACATGCCAGGTGACACAAATAGCCTGAAGGTGCGTCATGACTCACCAGGCTGGCAGCATAAATAGCTTGTTTGACTTATGCTCAATGCAACTGGCAGCGTGATAATGTAAGTACACAGCTTCATTTTTAATGTTAAGTTAGAAGTTTGACCCTAGTCGAGCAAAAGTAATCTGGTAAGATGGTGGAGGCTGGGGAAACAATCATGGAAATTGACACGCAAAGTACCTACATAACGAAGTGTATGCTTCTGCAAATCACACATAAACAATCTAGCTATCAAATTGATAGCAAACAGACATAGATTTTAAACTAATTGCTGTTAATGTGATAATCACAGTGTACGCATTAGCAACGGGCCACCAAACTAGTCAGAGATATAGGGACAAGTGCAATGTCCTTAGTTCGTAGTATCAAATGCATGAATGTCACAGCACCATCACCCAGGCCGGGTGCTTGCTGAGTGACGATCCCGGATGGTCAGATTCCGAATAGAACCAGAATGCGTCCGAAACCACCGGACGGGTTTTAGAGGAGCACTGAATACAAGACCTCAAAAATGTTGACAAGGGTCACTATAATGTATTGTACGCTTCTCTGATGGAGAGATTCTCTATCCACAAGTATGTGGTAACTGGCAATACGACAAAGGAACGGCACATATGGCTAAACAATAACAGCAATGTCAACTAACCTAAACAAGTGCTACACAAGATAGTAATCCATTATTTGGTAACACAGTTCAACAAATAAGGTTTTACTTTAGCATGGTAAGACTGCATAAGATATCAGACCCATCTATTGCATTAAGGGCATCTCTAGCAGATCCCCCAAAAGTCAGATTTAGGGAGAAAATGTCTGGTTTGGGGGATTAACCCCAGCTAGCAGATCCCTCAAACGGTTAATCCCACAAAACTATAGCTTTTGATCCACAAAAAGCCACCCTCTAGCCTATTTTGCTCAGAACAATACACACACGCAGAGAGTATTCTCTTGCAGCACATGGATATGGGTCGATATCATAAAGCTTTACGTAACCAGATGCTAGACTACTACTACTACTATCGAGCACTGAGAGAGAAGCTAGATGATCCACTGATAGACACACGCGAGAAGCAAGTCCAAATCAACGAGATGCAAGGCCAGAGAAAGAAATTTAAGAAGCTTTGCCTTGCACTCGCTGCTGCAATGATTTGGTTCATACTCCCTGGATCAGCAGCAACAGTTCTTCTTGTGGGAGCCATTGCACTGATGATGTTCTTAGTGTAGGCCATTAGCTAGAGAAGCTACTATGTTCTTAGTAATATGTACCCTGGATCAGCAGCAACAGTTCTTAATGTGCAACATTATATTTGATATCAACCCGTTTTGGGATTAAGCAAGAAGCAATCATATTTGCTCAACTTCCTTAGGGAGCCGGGAGACCTAACCCTAGCCGCCGCCCCTGCTCTCTCTCTCGCGCGCGCGCGCGTGCGCAACAACGGCGCCCCAGCGCCGGCGACCACGCCTTCCTCCACGCCATCCCTCCTTCCATCCCACCTGAGACCACGCCCTGGTAGGGATCCGGTTCCTACCAATTTGGTATCAGATAGCTTCGGTGCGATCATGTCCTCGCCGCCGCCCACCCCGACCCTCCCGCTGCCGACCGCGACGAGCGCCCCGATGGCCACCACGGCCAGCGCCCCGCTCTTGCCGGTGCCGGTCACCTCCGCCGCGCCCGTCCCCGTCGTCTTCACCCCGGAGGAGATGACGGTTGCCATCCGGGATCTCACCCAGGCGGTCACGGGCATCTACACGCTACTCGCGAGATCCTATGGGCCGCAGCCGCCTGTGCCCTTCGCCACCGCCCCGCCGCCACACAGCAGCCGCCATCCTCGGCGACCCCCGTCGCCGCCGCCATGCAGCAGCTGCCGTGGCAGCCGCCACCAGCGACGAACCCCGGCGCCTCCACCATGCAGCAGGGGCAACAGCTGCAGCCGCCGGCACCGGCGACCGCGGCCCTGGGCATCCCGACGACAGGCCCGGGGGTGCCCATCCACCAGGTCCGGTTTCCCCTGTCGCCGTCTCCGTTACCGGCCTGGCTCGCTGGGTCCCTTGAGCCGGTCTACACGACGGCCTCGGTCAGGCCGCACGTGCTACCCCTGCCGGCGACGCACCCGGCCATGCAGTTTGGCGGGTCCTCGGGCTCCGCCGAGCCCTTCGCCAGCGTCGACGGGCCCCTGTTCCAGGGCGGCACCCTGATGCCCGCCTACTCAGCCCCGTCATCCTCGCTGCTCCGTGCTGACGAGGCGCACCCGCCCATCGTCCACGTCCAGACGCCGCCGAGATTCTCCAAGCTGCAGTTCGCGACCTACGACAGCACCGTCGACCCCCTGAATTGGCTCAACCAATGCGACCATTTTTTCAAGGGACAGTGCACGCTCGCGTCTGACCGCACCTGGATCGCCTCGTATCATCTCCGAGGAGCCGCGCGGACGTGGTACTACGCCCTCGAACAGGACAGGGGCGGCCATGCCACCATGGGAGCGCTTCCGCGATTTGTGCCTCTTGCGCTTCGGTCCGCCTATACACGGGAGTCGTCTGGCGGAGCTTGGGCGTCTTCCGTTTCTCACCTTGGTGCAAGACTTCGCCGACCGCTTCCAGGCATTGGCGTGCCACGCCCCCGGCGTTTCGGCTCGTCAGCGGGCTGAGCTCTTCGTCGGCGGCCTACCGGACCACATCCGCGTGGACATGGAGATGCGTGGGCCACAGGACCTCCACACGGCCATTTACTACGCCCGCGCGTTCGAGCGTCGCGCGGTGGCCATCCAGCAGGCGCCACCGCCCCGGGCCGCTGGGCCGCCACCCTAGCCGGAAGCTCCCGCGCAGCGTCGGCCTGCCCAGGCTTCCGCGACGCCCCTCCCCGCAGCTGCGGCACGCCCGTTCCGCCGGCTCACCCCGGCCGAGCAACTCGAGCGTTGCCGCCAAGAGTTGCGCTTCAACTGCGATGAGCCCTACGTACCGGGCCACGTCTGCCCACGACTCTTCTACCTGGAGGCTGCAGACTACATTGAGGAGGACCCCGTCGCCGCCGGGCTCAGCGACCAGCCCGCCCCAGTTGACGCGGAGGTGTTTGGCGACCGTTGATCTTCCCTGCCATCCAGCTCGAGGACGAGCTGTTTGTGCAGGCGGGGAGAGATGTTATGACCGACATATTAGGGGCTTAGCCCAGTTAGTTCTGGCCCAGTTTATCTTATCGTTATTAGGGGCTTAGCCCAATTATCTTATTAGGAGGATTATATAAACTCGTGTAAGGACCCATTTTGGGATTAAGCAAGAAGCAATCATATTTGCTCGGCTTCCTTAGGGAGCCGGGAGACCTAACCCTAGCCGCCGCCTCTGCTCTCTCTCTCGCACGCGCGCGCACGCAACGACGGCGCCCCAGCGCCGGCGACCACGCCATCCCTCCTTCCATCCCTACAACCTGAGACCACGCCCTGGTAGGGATCCGGTTCCTACCATATAGGGGATACGATGAGGGATCTGCTAGACATGCCCTAAACAACTAAGCCATGCTTATATTTTTGTTGGCATGCACATGCTAGTATTAGAATATACAGCACTAAAACTTCTGACACAAGCAAAATAAGATGTAAATCGAAAATGAGTAAATAACATGTTACTTAAATATAAATTATTTGACAACCTTAATTTATGATTCCAAATATGAATTCTGCAACATGATGTAGCAGCTTACAGCTAGCAACAAAGGAGCCTTTTTTTTTTACAAAAAACAGAGGATCTACTTACATAGAGACCAAAACAAGGAGAAAAAGTTTCAGGAGTCAGGTTTACCTGCTCTATGAACACCATTCTCGTGCATTCTGGAACATGCGCAACCAAGGACTCGGACCACCCTTCTCAACCTGCCATTCCTTGGGGTACCATGGGTATTGCCACATCATGAAGGAACGCTCTGGGTGTGGCATCATAGCAAGGTGCCTTCCGTTAGGGGAACAAAGGGCCGCGATACCAAGAGGAGAACCATTAGGGTTAAAAGGATAGACTTCGGTGGCAGTGTTAGCGTCATCACAATATCTCAGAGGAGCCAGATTAGAGTTAACAACACCAGATAAAACATTTTTATCTGGGAACAAGGCTCTCCCTTCACCATGAGCAGCCCAAATGCCCAAGGTAGAGCCTTCCATGCCTTTGAACATTATAGCAGGAGATTCCCCTATGGCCACACTGGTAAACCGGCATTCAAAACGTCCAGATTCATTGTGAATGAACCTTGGCTGGGCCATGTCTCCACCTGCACCAAGAGAACCTCCGATATCTGGTCCTGGCACCCAACCGAGAAGGGCCATGAGCTGACAGCCATTGCACACTCCAAGGCTGAATGTGTCTGGCCTGTTGTAGAACTCCTGGAACTGCTTTATGAGAGGCTGGTTGAACCTGATAGAAGCTGCCCAGCCTTTTGCCGAATCTAGAACGTCAGCATAGCTAAAACCGCCAACAAATGCAATCCCACGGAACTCCACTAGAGAGGCCTTCTGATTCAAGAGGTCTGACATAGAAATGTCCCATGGTTCAAATCCAGCAGCATGGAATGCAGCAGCCATTTCCCTATCACTGTTGCTCCCTTCTTCGCGAATGATGGCAACTTTCGGTTTAGATGACGCAATCAATTGCTCCTTGTCTGTGAAGTTGGGGGTGAAAGACAGATGCCACAAAGGAGATGTTCGGCTTTTTAAGCCTTCTTTCTCAAGCTTGACACAAGACTTCAGCCGTTGTAGCTCCTCAAGCTGGAAGCTCGTTTCTTCCCACAAATCCCTGAGGTCTGAAACGCTTTCATTCAGGCACATCTCATCGTCAACAACCAGCTCTATCTCTGGTGTTATATTTACTTCTCCTATTACGTTAACAGAGACGCCTGCTGCTTGAAGCTTTTTCTTTACAGCAGCAAGGTCATTTGAGTGAACTTCAATGACAAGACCAAGCTCCTCGGCAAAAAGTGCTTGTAGAAGGCCACTGTCTTTTGAGTCAATGTTGAGGTTAACACCACAGTTGCCAGCAAATGCCATCTCAAGAATAGTAACAATAAGCCCACCATCACTAATGTCATGACCGGCCGAAATAAGACGTTCACCAAGCAATTCCTGAACAGCCTCAAATACTTTCTTCAAGTAAGGAACATCTTCTATGTCTGGGCAGTCATTTCCAATTTGGTCAAATGCCTGTGTGAGAGCAGAACAACCAAGCCGCCGCTTTCCTTTAGCCAGATCAATATGCAACAAGACACCATTCTTTCCCAGCTTTAAATCTGGAGTGACGGTCAAAGTTATATCAGGACAGGTCACATAAGCACTGATAACAAGATTGCCAGGAGCCTTGACTACCTCGCCATCACATTGAGCTGCCATAGAAAGGCTGTCTTTTCCACCATCAATTGCAATACCAAGTTCAATCATGCAGTCAGCCAACGCAACAGCGGCATCATACATATCTGCTCCTTCTCCGTCAAGCTTTGCAGCATACATCCAGTTACCACTTGCTTTGACATCAGCAAGTGATGTAACTTTAGCCCAAACCAGATTGGTCAAGGCCTCCCCAACAGCAAGCCTTGCCATGGCCTTAGGATTAAGTAAACCCTTCATTGGTTGTTCTCCAATGGCACAAGCACCACCTGTCAGATCTGTGTATGTCTGTGCAATCACAGCGACATCAGCAAGTGGAAGTTGGAGAGAACCAACTGTCTGCTGTTGTGCAACAAGACCTGTCACACACCTGTCAACCTTTGTGGTCAAGAAACGCTTTGAACATACAGAAGGCAGCTTCAATACTCGCTTAAGAATATCCATTAGCGTGACCTCAGGTGCAATATCTAAGGGCTCACCCAATCGAGAAATTCTCTTAAACTCAAACGTCTTCTGAGGCATATCTCCTAAAACCTTTTCAAGCTGAAGATCAACAACGGGGACGGGAGGGGGAAGGTCATTCAACTTGGCATACTCCACGGCAGCACTATCGATCAAAACAATCTTTCCACTGCCATCAATTTCCCCAAGGACAGCCATTGAAACTCTTTCTCTCTCACAAAGTGACTCCAACAGGCTTCTGCTCTCAGGCTTCACCAACAATGCATCTTGTTCCTGGTATTCAGCACCCCAGATCTCCAAGACAGACAATGTATGATCACCAACGACAATTTTACGGATATCAATTTCAGCGCCCTTAGGATAGATTATTTCTTTCACAACATTGCAGTTTCCACCAGCACCCTGGTCATGAATGCTGATAATTGGGTTCTTCTCTCCCATTTCTACACATGCCCTGACAACACGATACAGTTTCTGTGACATCTCAGCATCTCCGCGCTGCACTGCATTGAAATCAAGCTCTGCGTCATTCTGTCCACTAACCATACTTGAGGCAGCACCACCACCCATACCAATTCTATATGCTGGACCACCAATCTTCACAACTAGCATGCCAATTTCTGGATCCCCCTTCTCTATATGTGCATGATCAATCTGGCCTATTGCTCCACTGAACATTATTGGCTTTAACCACTCTCGACGCTCCCCATTTGGCAACCTTGTACCAAAGCTTCTTGTAAATCCCTGAATCATAGGCTCACCAAACTTGTTACCATAGTCAGAAGCACCATCACTAGCATCAATAAGGATCTGCAAAGGAGAAGCTAAGTTCGATGGGTATGAAAAGGATGAATCCTCCCAAGGTGCATAAAATTCTTCCATTCGAAGATTTCCAACACAATAACCAGCAGTGGAAGCAACGACAAAAGAACCTCTTCCAGTGGCATGTGTGTCTCTTATGCGACCACCAGCACCTGTTTCAGCTCCTGGGTAAGGTGCCACAGCACATGGAAAATTATGGGTTTCTGCTGTGAACAGAATGTCAAGCTCACGCATCATGAGGGATAACGGTGAAGTGGAGCCAGGTAGTGATGGACGTAGATGATTTACTGGGTGTCCTTTTATTGCACTTGAGTTGTCCTTGAAACCAATTACAGAGTTATTAGGGTTGGCCTTCAAGGGGCTCTTTACTAACTGGAACAAAGTACTAGCCATGGTCTCTCCATCTATCACAAGCTTTCCGTTGAAAAACCAATGCCTGCTGTGTTCACTATTGGATTGCGCTATATCAAAAAGCTCCACAGTAGTTGGATTGCGCTTGATGTCGTCTCTGAAGAGGTGGGTGTAGTATTTAATATCTTGTTCATCAAAAGCAAGTCCCATTTTCATATTTATTTCCTCCAATGCTTCCCTTCCCCTTTCAATGACTGGTATAACACTGACAGGTTCTGGAACTACATCTGACCAAAATGATGTGAGCTTGCTAGGATAAACACATTCTGTCATTCTGTCATGAATCAAAGCAGCAAAGCTGTTGAGTTGGCTTTCATCAAGTTCTCCACTGCCAGGCTGAAGGTGCAAAAGATATCTTCGAGATCTCTCCAAGCGAGTTACTTCTATTAATGATAGAGCTTTACAAATTGAGACGGCATTGGTCGAGAAAGCAGTTGAAAATGTCATCCGCGGTCCAACCTCAACAAGGACAGAATAAGGGCTGCTACTGATTTCCTCCTCAAAAAAGCTCCTTGTTTGTAAGTTATCAGGTTCATAAGTTTCTGCAAGGAGCCACTGAAGTGTTGCAAGCTTATCAGACGCTGGTGCCTTCTCCAATTCCACATTAAAACATTGCTCAGTCTGTATGTCAATAATGTTACAAGAAACTTTTGCCTGAACTTTCTTGAGTAACTCCTCAGTCTCATTGTCTTGAAGTAGTGGTTTACGGTAAAAGTGAATAATCCTTGATCTTGACTCCGCCTCATCAACCGATTCCTCTAGCAATGGGCTAATAACGCCCCTATATACTGAAGCACTAGGAGCATGCCTTGGTTGCTTATTTAGAACACTACCTTTCTGTTTAGGTAGCCTGCAAAGATGCCGTAGGTCCAAGCAGTGTCGAACCATTCGTGACCTTCTCAACCAAGGATTTCTTGCAGAGATGAAACCAGGACTTTGTTTTCCCTAAGAAGAGCATACATATAATATAAGCGCATGAAAAGGTTAAAAACAGAAAACAGAAGCATAAGTAAACTAGGTACTAGCCCCTCTGTTGATTTATGTAAGGCACAGTTTGACTTTCTAAACTTGAACTTTGACCATAGATTTCGCATACAATACTTTTTCAAATTTACAGAATCACAGTCGCTGGAAAATGAGGTGGAATACAATAATACGAACCCAACAGTATCACTTTTGTGTAATAAAACTCAGGTTGGCACAACTGTTGGTCAAAGAAGGATGATCAAACTGCACCCAATAGAAATCGATTGACAAAGTGATTTAACTGGGTGCATACCATATTACTAGGAAAGCATTGAAGGCGCAGCATACTGGCTCCTGTCATTTCACCAGCAGATGCCATCTTTCAGGCAATCCGGAGAAATAATAGACACTCAAAAAACCTGTAAAGCATGGAAGAGTAAATCAGCTATTGAACATAACTCAAATTTGTTCTAGAAGGTATGAAACTAGACATTATATATCATATCATCTGCAAGTGGCGAGACCAATAATTCCTCTCACTATATTCTAACTATGTGTGCTAAAGGCTTCGCGTATACGCATACACACGTCAGGACCAAAATCCTTGCATACGGATACTATTAACCAGTTCCAACAAGTGCTCAGCAAATTCTGTCCACTGCAGTCATAACAACATCAAAAGATGAGCGGTGCATATCTGTATGTACAAATTACACACCCACGCAATGCACAAATCAGATGACTGGGTATTTTGTGTACCGAACAGTTGAAGTGTTCACCCCCCGTCAGTTGAAGTGTCGAACTACCAGTTTTCTTTTCATACAGGCTACAGCTGATAGTCCATCACATGGCAAGGAAAACCCACAGCAAAATGGCCAGATTGGGATATCCATCCCGGAAAAGAAACTTTGCACTAGCACTATATTAGATTGAACTAAGAACAAAGCATCGAGATTGAGAGGCCAACCTGGCTGTATCCTGCAGAGCAGCACGTAGTCGGCGGCCGCCGAACTCGCCGCGCCCGCGTCCTTGGCTGCACGCCCTCGCTTCCCTTCCGCCGGGTCTCGCGCGAGGTCGCCGCGCCGCACAGTGGCACAGAGCACGAGGACAGCTCTAGCGCGAGGGCGGCGGCGAGAAGGGTGTCCTCCGCTCGTTTTACCTTTCCTTTTTCCCTCTTCGATTCGATGGAATCGTTTTCCTTCTCCCCTATCCTGTAGGAATAACTTCCCTTTCGTTTTCTTCTATAGGCATATTATTCCGGGTAGCCTTTTTCCTTGTTCATAAATGAATTGCTTACAACATGTGTCACGTGGTATCATTCTGGATAGCCTTTACTCATGTGGACTGAACTGGTATGTATATTTTATACTCCTTTCGTTTCTAAATATTTGTCTTTTTAGGGGATTCAAATGAACGATCACATACGGATGTATATAGACATATTTTAGATTATAGATTCACTCATTTTGCTTCGTTCGTAGTCACTTGTTGAAATGTCTAAAAAGATAAATATTTAGGAACGGAGGGAGTAGTGACTAGTAAATGTATACGTACAATACATGGTGAGAAAATTATTTCTAGGATATCTGTTACGTGGTAATTGAATGTTTATATTAGGTAAGATATCAATTATATAATTAACATAGATGTTTATATTAGATAGCATATCGGGTATGCGTTAATTATATGATTAACACAGACGTTGATATTTTATATGATATTAATTGCATGCTAAACATGTCAAGTGCTCATCCTTGGATCAATCAATGTCGCTGGATTGGCATAGTAATGGTGCAGATTAATTGGATCCTACCTATTTGAGTATTTTTATATTGGTATAGATACAATCGCGCCGGCGTCGTGACTAAGCTGGCCCATCTAGCGAACGTGGTGTGGTGAGTGCTCCCACTGGTATTTTTGTTTTTATCCTCTGATTTTATTTTGGTTTTCCAGAAAAACACGAATTTTATTCAAAAAGTTTCTAATGTATTTTTTGAAATTTTCAGAACTTTTGGAAAAGGTGTTTTGATATTCTTGAACAGTTTTTGAAACTTGTGAACATTTTTAAAAACATGAACATGTTTGAAATTTCGTGAACATATTTTAATATTCTTCAAATGAAAATAAAACCTAAAAATTAAAGAGAAAACCAAAAATTAAAAAGAAAGAAATAAAATGGACCAAAACCTTCTAGACGGTTCGCAAAACCAGATTCCCCGTAGACCTAACTGGGTTGGCCCTTTGGTGGGGTGGCGAGGACAATATTAGAAGAGGACGCATTGGATGACTTGATGGAAGATGTGTGTTCCAAAAGATCAAGGAGGTATAAGTTTCCAGGATTTACACTGTTTCAACCTTGCACTTTTGGCTAAACAAGCGTGGCGTCTTCTTGACAATCATGATTCTTTATGTCCCACTATCTTGAGAGTTAAGTATTTTTCCTGATGGCGTGATGATGAATGCAACGTTAAAAAAGGGGGTCCTCTGTTACATGGCAAAGCATTACAGCACTGAAAAATGGCTATATGCGATGAGTTGAAAATGGACAAAATACTGACATTTGAAAAGATGCATGGATCCTGTGCAGATGGGAAAGTCATTACTCCTAGAAGGGTGAACCTTTTGTCATAAGTATCTGATCTTATTAATCCGGTTACTAACTCTTGGGATGAAAACTTGGTGAAACAAACACTGTGGCTAAACGGTGCTCAACGAGTCCTCGCAGTTCCCCTTCCTATGCATAACATGTTGGATTTCATCGCTTGGAGTTACACAAAAAAAATTGGCTGTTCAGTGTTGCAGCTTATTTGGCGGAATGAAACAAACAATATGGGAGGAAATTGCAACATAGTAATGGTATGGGGCGAATCATATCTTGTCCGGCGAAGGTAAATTTTTTTATTTGGCGTACGTTACATGAAACACTCCTGTGTCGTGTTACGCTTGCTAATAGACACATGGAAATTTTGCCCACATGCCCATCCTGTTCAAATGGGCCAGAAGATACAAAGCATATGTTGTTTCTTTGTCAGAAAGGAAAGTATAGGACGTTTGGAATAAACTGGGTTTGCACGAAGTGATTAACAGAGCTTGTGCCATATTGGTCGTGCGAGGTAGTCCTTGAATTCTTACTCATTATGCTAGATCCGGATTTACCTAGTTTGGGTATCCAGAATGTTCATCAATCGATTGCCATAATCACTTGGTACTTATGGTGGGATAGACATAAGTTGGTTCATGAAGGAAAGTCTCAAGATACAATCCAGACGCCTATGGAGGTTCATGCTATAACGACAAAAAATTTCAATGCTCAGTCCCCTGATGTTATGAGTAAAAAAGAGGGTGGAGCAGACCTCCTACGGGTTTTGTCAAGTTAAATGTGGACGCCTCTTTTGATATGATCTGCTCAGGGGAACAGCGGGCGCTGTACTCAGATATGACAAAGAAAAATTCAATGTTGGTGGAAATTGGAAGATGATTGGTGTGCCAACGTTCTGACAGCTAAAGCGTTGGCTCCAAGATTTGGCATGTCTCTTGCACAAAAAGTGGGATGCAATCGTCTTGTTATTAATTCGGATAATATGGAAGTCATTGTTACAATGAAGAATGGAGGACGGTTGAAAGCACAGGTGCTCCCTAGGTGATTTTGGTAATTAATGTCAACATATCTCTTGTTGGACTAATATTTTTATCTAGTATATTTCAGATGAGTTCAACAGTGGAGTGGCATGGACAAGAGGATGTGGAACCCCTTCAAGTTATTAAAGACAGAAGACTGGCGAAAGCTCAAAAGCTCAAGACTCTACATTTTCATTTTAGTGATCCAAGATCACATTGAGCCCATAGGAAAGCCAATACTATTAAAAGGGGATGAGGTGTTGCTTAATAGCTTGCTTGCTCAAAGTGCTTAGTGATATGCTCCAAAGCCCTCAACCACTTTCTCATATCCACATATGTCCCAAACCAAAAGTCAAACTCGGCCCCACCAATTTGATCTATCCAGCGCCACCGAGTTCATTTGACATAGCCACTGCCAGAAACCCTAATCAGTTCGGTCTCACCGATGGGATCTCGGTCTCACCGAGATGGGCTTGCAAACTCTCTGGTGCCTGTTGCAATAATTTCGGTCTCACCGAGATATGCGATCGGTCTCACCGAGTTTGCTTGACCAACTCTCTATTTAGCTTATTACCAAAATTGGTCCCACCGAGTTTGTGTAATCGGTCAAACTGAGTTGAGGTTTTACCCTAACCATAGCACATCGGTCCCACCGAATTGATCATATCGGTCCCACCGAAAATCCTAACGTTCACATTTTGAACTAAATCGTTCTGACGGAGTTTCATGATTCGGTCTCATCGAGTTTGGTAAATTGTGTGTAACGGCTAGATTTTGTGTGGAGGCTATATATACCCCTTCACCCACCTTCATTTGTGGAGAGAGCCATCAGAACGTGCCTACACTTCCAGCATACATTTTCTGAGAGAGAACCACCTACTCATGTGTTGAGACCAAGATATTCCATTCCAACCACATGAATCTTGATCTCTAGCCTTCCCCAAGTTGCTTTCCACTCAAATCTTCTTTCCACCAAATCCAAATCTGTGAGAGAGAGTTGAATGTTGGGGATACTATCATTTGAAGCACAAGAGCAAGGAGTTCATCATCAACACACCATCTATTATCTTTTGGAGAGTGGTGTCTCCTAGATTTGTTAGGTGTCACTTGGGAGCCTCCGTCAAGATTGTGGAGTTGAACCAAGGAGTTTGTACGGGTAAGGAGATTGCCTATTTCGTGAAGATCTACCCTAGTGAGGCAAGTCCTTCGTGGGGCATGGCCATGGTGGGATAGACAAGGTTGCTTCTTCATGGACCCTTCGTGGGTGGAGCCCTCCGTGGACTCGCGCAACCGTTACCCTTCGTGGGTTGAAGTCTCCATCAACATGGATGTACGATAGCACCACCTATCGGAACCACAGAAAAAATCTTCGTGTCTCCAATTGTGTTTGCATACTCCAAACTCCTCCCTTTACATTCTTGCAACTTGCATGCTTTACTTTCCGCTGCTCATATACTCTTGCCATGCTTGCTTGAAATGTATTGTGAATGTTTAAATTTGTGCTAAAACTCCACCTTAACTTAAAGAAACTAAAAACTGCTACTTTTCTTTGTTGAGGGTCTAATCACCCCTCTCTAGACACCTCTTCTCGATCCTTTCAACGGTCTACAGGAGCAGCAGTCAGCGGTGGCAGTTTTTTATGACTGCTATTTTTTGGCTTGTGATTTTTTTCTTACTAGTTTTGAACATTGTACCAGGGAAACAAATAAGATTGCCCATGAACTTGCTAGGTTAGCGAATTTTCAGTGACAAGAGATTGGTTTAAGGAGCCTTTGGATGAGATTGTATCTCTCCTTATAGACGATGTAACCATTATTTACAATTAATAAAAATTTGTTGTTGTTCAAAAAATAATTGGGTCGGCCCTCTCATGAGCCACTTCATGCGGAAGGTTGACACCTTGTCGCATACTGTCAAATAGGAATTGCCCGCTCGGCCGTCACTACCAGTTCAGAACAGGACTAGAGGGGTGGAATGGTGTCAGACCCTGATGAGTAGCTGTCATATATTCAGTAAGCTGTAGCAGATACCGGTTCAGTAATCCAACGACTAGGATCGCTCCTTGGCTATTGGCTCATCACAGTTGTGGAGGGTTAGTACCATTTGTAACAGTGAGTGTGCGTCTAGTTACTGTTTTCCATTCGGGTTAAACCCTCCCCTATAACTAGCTGGGTTGTGGTTGGACAGAATATGCTTTTGGATGATTTCCTCTTATCGCCGTCATGGCTAATACAATAGAACCCTAGAGTTCCTCATACCTCATACTAGATTCGTCTCAATTGTCCATAGAATTCTTGGTAAATTCCCCACATACTCTTCGGGTCCTGACAAATTGGTATTCAGAGCCTTCGTTCTTCGGCGAAAGCGCGCGTAGGAGCAAAAAAACTCCCCAAATCGACGAATCCCACCCTTCTTCTTCGACAACGGCGGGATGATTTCTGGCGCCATTGGCGGCAGGGCATGGTCAGGTGGCGTTGGTGGCGGTGATTATTCGGACACAGATCGGCTGAGCGGGAGCGGTTGTTCGAGCACATCGCTCGATCAGTAAAATTCCGCGTTCTAGCTCTGATCCGTGTGCCAGGGAGGCGTGGATCGTGGCGGCGATAGGATCTGAGGTGAGAATTAGGTGCTGGTGCACCAGTGGTAAAATTCCTACCTCTTGCTTCAGATCAGGTGATGGGGCGCCCTAAGGCGATTGATGACGCGAATCTTCAAGAGGTCTTCTCCTTGCGGGATGACTTTGGTGTTCTGCAGCAAGACAACATCCAGATGCAGACTCAAGTATCCAAATTACAAGAGGAAGTTCAAGTGATTGGTGCTAAGCAAGGACAATTTCTGCAACAGTGGGTACAATGGAGAAAGTTGTTTTGGACCTGAGCAAACAGTTATCAGCTATCAGTGATGTTCTGCAAACATTGGTTAAATCATCTCAATCTGAACCCCAGCATGATAATCCTTCCAGTTCTGCACCTATAGTTCGATCTCCTACACTGCATCAGGAACAAACACAAGAGCAAGCAGAGAAAATAGAGCAATTGAAGAAACAATTGGCAACAGAGAAAGAAAAATCTAAACAATTGGAGGACATACAGCTGCAGTATTTACCTCCAATTAGAACAAAGAGAATTACAGTACCTCCTGGTTTTGCTCAGCAAGGAAGAAATGATACTGCTAGTGCAATAGGAACTCCTGTTACTGGTAGACACAATGCACACACACCTGCATTTAACCAGTTCTATCAGCAAAACAGGGACATGCAGTTGTGGCAAGGATACTATAAAACCTATGAGCAGGATATGCAAGCTCAGCTCATGAAGTCAGTAACTAAAGGACCTAGGCTTGATTTCCCTAGATTTTCTGGGACAGATCTAGTAGGATGGATAAGGCAATGTAACAAATACTTCCAAATGTCTGGAGCTCCAGAGGAGTACAATGTATCATTAGCTCAAATGTATGTGATTGATGAAGCAGATGTATGGCTCAGGAGGCTTGGTTTGTTGAAGAAACTGATCACTTGGAAACAATTTGGAGCAGAAGTAATTAAAAGATTTTCTGATAAGGGCTCTTATGATCTAACAGAAAAAGTTTAATTTAGTCAAGCAGTTGCATCATACTGTATCTGAATATATAAAAATCTTTGAAGATCTTATGGCAGATGTGCAAGAGGAAAATCCTGAACTAGGATAGCTCTATTTTGTCAGATGTTATGTTAATTGTTTGAGAGAAGGAAATAAATTCCAGCTTAGACCTTTGAGGCCTCAAACATTGGCAGATGCTTATTGTATGGCAAAGGACATAGAACCTAATCATCCACATATAGTTGTCGCTAGTAAGAAACAGGGCACAACTTTCAATATTTTTTGTCAAAAATCCAATTGGACATCTCAGCCCAAGTAGAGTACTCCTGTAGCACAACAGCAACTTCCTATCAGACAAGCTGAAGTACCAGCTAACAATACTCAGAAAATCAGAAAAGTAGGAGAGTGCTGGAGGTGTGGGGATAAGTGGATGCATGGGCACAAATGTAAGTTAATTCCTAACATCAATTTGCTGCAACAGGACAGTCCAGAACAGATTGTAATTGACAATGAGAAAATTGAGCAACAAGAGCAGCAAGAAAATACAAAAGAAGGAGAACAGGCAATGTTTATTTCTGCTCATGCAATTGGTCATCAATTGGCAGTACCTACTCCTACCGTGATCATCTATATCAATGGCAAGAGAGCAGTAGCCCTACTTGACTCTGGCAGTACTTCTTCTTTCATTAACAAGATTTTGCTAACAAAGCAAACTACCAGCTCCTCCCTGTTAAGGAAAGAACTATAGCCGTAGCTGGGGGAGGAAGATTACTGTTTGCAGCAGTAGTTCCAAACTATGTATTTCAAATGGCCAAATTGAAACTTACTCACAATTTTAGAGTATTAACATTGCCAAGTCATGATGTTATTCTGGGATATGATTGGATGACTGTAGCCAGTCCTGTTTTATTCAATATACCTGAGAAAACATTCAGTTTCACCAAGGAAAGGAAACAAACTGTAACTACTGCAGTTTTCAACAATTCTGAAAATGTGAAAGAAGTGCAAGCTGAGGAAATGAACAAGTTGTTGGATAAAGGAGTGGAAGGGTTCTTGTTACAAGTGCATAACATATTAATGGAGGCACCTGAAGGAACACAAACACCACCTCCAATCCAAAAGTTGTTGTTGCAATATGCTAATCTGTTTGAGCTACCCAAAGCACTACCACCTGAAAGAGCTCTTGACCACACTATTGTTGGAAATATGCCCTAGAGGCAATAATAAAATGGTTATTATTGTATTTCCTTGTTCATGATAATTGTCTGTTGTTCATGCTATAATTGTATTAACTGGAAACCGTAATATATGTGTGAATACATAGACCACAACATGTCCCTAGTAAGCCTCTAGTTGACTAGCTCGTTGATCAATAGATGGTTATGGTTTCCTGACCATGGACATTGGATGTCATTGATAACGGGATCACATCATTAGGAGAATGATGTGATGGACAAGACCCAATCCTAAGCATAGCACAAGATCGTGTAGTTTGTTTGCTGGAGCTTTTCTAATGTCAAGTATCATTTCCTTAGACCATGATATTGTGCAACTCCCGGATACCGTAGGAATGCTTTGGGTGTACCAAACGTCACAACGTAATTGGGTGGCTATAAAGGTGCACTACAGGTATCTCCGAAAGTGTCTGTTGGGTTGGCACGAATCGAGACTGGGATTTGTCACTCCGTATGACGGAGAGGTATCTCTGGGCCCACTCGGTAATGCATCATCATAATGAGCTCAATGTGACTAAGGAGTTAGCCACGGGATCATGCGTTACGGTACGAGTAAAGTGACTTGCCGGTAACGAGATTGAACAAGGTATTGGGATACCGACGATCGAATCTCGGGCAAGTAACGTACCGATTGACAAAGGGAATTGTATACGGGATTGATTGAATCCTCGACACCGTGGTTCATCCGATGAGATCATCGTGGAACATGTGGGAGCCAACATGGGTATCCAGATCCCGCTGTTGGTTATTGACCGGAGAGTCGTCTCGGTCATGTCTGCATGTCTCCCGAACCCGTAGGGTCTACACACTTAAGGTTCGGTGACGCTAGAGTTGTAGAGATATTAGTATGCGGTTAACCGAAAGTTGTTCGAAGTCCCGGATGAGATCCCGAACGTCACGAGGAGTTCCGGAATGGTCCGAAGGTAAAGATTTATATATGGGAAGTCCTATTTTGGCCACCGGAAAATGTTCGGGATTTTTCGGTATTGTACCGGGAAGGTTCTAGAAGGTTCTGAAGTGGGGCCCACCTGCATGGGGGGACCCACATGAATGTGGGTAGTGGGGGCAAGGCCCCACACCCCTGGTCATGGTGCAGCAAGATCCCACCTTAGAAGGAATAAGATCATATCCCGGAGGGATAAGATCAAGATCCCTAAAAAAGGGGGATAACAATCGGTGGGGAAGGGAAATGATGGGATTTCTTTCCCCCACCTTTGCCAACGCCCCAATGGACTTGGAGGGCAAGAAACCAGCCCCCTCCACCCCTATATATAGTGGGGAGGCGAATGGGAGCAGCACCCCAAGCCCTGGCGCCTCCCTCCCTCCTGTGACACCTCTTCCTCCCCGCTTGCGCTTGGCGAAGCCCTGCCGGGATCCCGCTACTTCCACCACCACGCCGTCGTGCTGTTGGATCTCCATCAACTTCTCCTCCCCCCTTGCTGGATCAAGAAGGAGGAGACGTCCCCGCTCCGTACGTGTGTTGAACGCGGAGGTGCCGTCCGTTCGGCGCTAGGATCATCGGTGATTTGGATCACGACGAGTACGACTCCATCAACCCCGTTCTCTTGAACGCTTCCGCTCGCGATCTACAAGGGTATGTAGATGCACTCCTCCCCTCTCGTTGCTAGCATCTCCTAGATTGATCTTGGTGACACGTAGGAAAATTTTGAATTTCTGCTACGTTCCCCAACAACTATTCCATTGATCCCTGGTGCAGCTCCTCCTCATGTGAGACCTTATAGAGTTCCTCAACATCAGAAAACAAGAAATGGAAGATCAATCAAGAAGTTACTAGCTGCACATCTCATCTGACATAGCCAGAGTCCATATGCAGCTCCTGTACTACTGGTTAAGAAGAAAGATAGTTCAATGAGATTTTACACTGACTTCAGAAAACTCAATTCTCTGACAGTGAAGAACAAGTTTCCTATATCAGTGATAGAAGATCTTCTGGATGAATTACATGGAGCAAAATACTTCTCCAAAATTGATCTCAGATCTGGATACCACCAAATAAGAATGCATCCTGAGGATATACAGGAAACTGCTTTCAGAACTTATTTGGGCCATTTTGAATATCTAGTAATGCCTTTTGGTCATCAAATGCTCCACGAACATTTCAAGCACTAATGAACAGTATCTTTGGTCCATACCTGAGGAAATTTGTGCTAGTATTTTTGATGATATATCAATTTACAACAGAAGCCTCCAGGAACACAAAGCACATTTACAAACAGTGCTGCAATTATTGAAGGAACACCAACTGTTTGCTAAAATGTCCAAATGTGTATTTGTTGTACAACAAGTGGAATATTTGGGACATATCATATCTGAAAAAGGGGTAGCAACTGATCCTAAGAAGATAGTTGCCATTGCTGAGTGTCCCACACCAGATTCTGTTACTAAGTTGAGACTAAGTTGAGAAGCTTTTTGGGCCTAGCTGGTTATTACAGAAGATTCATCGAAGGATATGGCATGATTTGCAGACCCCTACATGATCTTCTCAAGAAAGGGAAGTTTGTATGGAAGCAAGAACATGACAAAGCATTTGCACAACTTCAACCAGCCCTAACCACAGCTCCTATACTAGCATTGCCAAACTTCTCCCTGCCCTTTATACTGGAAACAAATGCTTCAGGGAGAGGCATAGGGGCAGTTCTAATGCAACAGGGCAGACCACTAGCATACTATAGTTCCTCACTCTGCCCTAGAAATGTAGCTATGTCAACATATGAGAAAGAAGCTCTTGCTATCTTGGAAGCACTCAAGAAATGGAGACATTATCTCCTAGGAAATGAGTTAATCATTAAAACTGATCAACAATCCTTGAAATCCATTAATGATCAGAAGATTACTAAAGGTGTTGGCGAACGTAGTAATTTCAAAAAAATTCCTACGCACACGCAAGATCATGGTGCTGCATAGCAATGAGAGGGGAGAGTGTTGTCCACGTACCCTCGTAGACCGTAAACGGAAGCGTTATGACAACGCGGTTGATGTAGTCGTACATCTTCACGATCGACCGATTGATGTCTACTACACAACCTTCTTCTTGTAGACGTTGTTGGGCCTCCAAGTGCAGAGGTTTGTAGGACAGTAGCAAATTTCCCTCAAGTGGATGACCTAAGGTTTATCAATCCGTGGGAGGCGTAGGATGAAGATGGTCTCTCTCAAACAACCCTGCAACCAAATAACAAAGAGTCTCTTGTGTCCCCAACACACCCAATACAATGGTAAATTGTATAGGTGCACTAGTTCGGCGAAGAGATGGTGATACAAGTGCAATATGGATGATAGATATAGGTTTTCGTAATATGAAAATATAAAAACAGCAAGGTAACTATTGATAAAAGTGAGCACAAACGGTATAGCAATGCGTTGAAACAAGGCCTAGGGTTCATACTTTCACTAGTGCAAGTTCTCTCAATAATAATAACATAATTGGATCATATAACAATCCCTCAACATGCAACAAAGAGTCACTCCAAAGTCACTAATAGAGGAGAACAAATGAAGAGATTATGGTAGGGTACGAAACCACCTCAAAGTTATTCTTTCTGATCGATCTATTCAAGAGTTCGTACTAGAATAACACCTTAAGACACAAATCAACCAAAACCCTAATGTCACCTAGATACTCCATTGTCACCACAAGTATCCGCGGGTTTGATTATACGATATGCATCACACAATCTTAGATTCATCTATTCAACCAACACAAAGAACTTCAAAGAGTGCCCCAAAGTTTATACCGGAGAGTCAAGACGAAAACGTGTGCCAACCCCTATGCATAAGTTCAACTGAACCCGCAAGTTGATCACCAAAACATACATCAAGTGAATCACGTGATATCCCATTGTCACCACAGATAAGCACATGCAAGACATACATCAAGTGTTTTCAAATCCTTAAAGACTCAATCCGATAAGATAACTTCAAAGGGAAAACTCAATCCATCACAAGAGAGTAGAGGGGGAGAAATATCATAAGATCCAACTATAATAGCAAAGCTCGCGATACATCAAGATCGTACCACCTCAAGAACACGAGAGAGAGATCAAACACATAGCTACTGGTACATACCCTCGGCCCCAAGGGTGAACTACTGCCTCCTCGTCATGGAGAGCACAGGGATGATGAAGATGGCCACCGGAGAGGGATTCCCCCCTCCGGCAGGGTGCCGGAACGGGTCTAGATTGGTTTTCGGTGGCTACAGAGGCTTGCGGCGGTGGAACTCCTGATCTAGGTTATTTTCTGGAGGTTTCAGTATTTATAGGAATTTTTGGCGTCGGGAACAAGTCAGGGAGGTGCCCAAGTCGTCCACGAGGTAGGGAGGCGCGCCCGGGGCGGTGGGCGCGCCCCCACCCTCGTGGACGGCCCAAGACTCTTCTGGCTCAACTCTTTTACTCCGGGGTCTTCTTTTGGTCCATAAAAAATGTCAAAAATTGGCACATCCATTGGACTCCGTTTGGTATTCCTTTTCTGTAAAACTCAAAAACAAGGAAAAAACAGAAACTGGCACCGGGCTCTAGGTTAATAGGTTAGTCCAAAAATCATATAAAATAGCATATAAATGCATATAAAACATCCTAGATGGATAATATAATAGCATGGAACAATCAAAACTTATAGATACGTTGGAGACGTATCACCGATCCTAGTACCGAACGTACGACACCTCCGCGATCTGCACACATTCAGCTGGTGACGTCCCATGAACTCACGATCCAGTAGAGCTTCGAGGAAGAGCTTCTTCAGCACGACGGCGTGATGACGGTGATGATGAAGCTACCGGCGCAGGGCTTCACCTAAGCACTGCGACGATATGACCGAGGTGGATTATGGTGGAGGGGGGCACCGCACACGGCTTGGAACAATCAACTTGTGTGTCCTAGGGTGCCCCCCTGCCCCGTATATAAAGGAGCAAGGGGGAGGCCGGCCGGCCCTTGTGGCGCGTCAGGAGAGGAGGAGTCCTCCTACTAGGAGGGGGAAAGGAAGGAGGAGAGGGAGAAGGAAAGGGGGGCGCCGCCCCCCTTCCCTAGTCCAATTCGGACCAGAGGGGGAGGGGGCGCGTGGCCTGCCCTGGCCGGCCCTCTCTCTCCACTAAGGCCCATGTGGCCCATTAGTTCTCCCGGGGGGTTCCGGTAACCCTCCGGCACTCCAGTTTTCTCCGAAAGCACCCGGAACACTTCCGGTGTCCGAATATAGCCGTCCAATATATCAATCTTTATGTCTCGACCATTTCGAGACTCCTTGTCATGTACGTGATCACATCCGGGACTCCGAACTATCTTCGGTACATCAAAACACATAAACTCATAATACTGATCGTCACCGAACGTTAGGCGTGCGGGCCCTATGGGTTCGAGAACTATGTAGACATGACCGAGACACGTCTCCGGTCAATAACCAATAGCGGAACCTGGATGCTCATATTGGCTCCTACATATTCTATGAAGATCTTTATCGGTCAAACCGCGTAACAACATACGTTGTTCCCTTTGTCATCGGTATGTTACTTGCCCGAGATTCGATCGTCCGTATCTCAATACCTAGTTCAATCTCGTTACCGGCAAGTCTCTTTACTCGTTCCGTAATGCATCATCCCGCAACTAACTCATTAGTCACATTGCTTGCAAGGCTTATAGTGATGTGCATTACCGAGAGGGCCCAGAGATACCTCTCCGACAATCGGAGTGACAAATCCTAATCTTGATCTATGCCAACTCAACAAGTACCATCGGAGACACCTGTAGAACACCTTTATAATCACCCAGTTACGTTGTGACGTTTGGTAGCACACAAAGTGTTCCTCCGGTACTGGGAGTTGCATAATCTCATAGTCATAGGAACATGTATAAGTCATGAAGAAAGCAATAGCAATATACTAAACGATCAAGTGCTAAGCTAACGGAATGGGTCAAGTCAATCACATCATTCTCTAATGATGTGATCCCGTTAATCAAATGACAACTCATGTCTATGGCTAGGAAACTTAAACATTTTTTATTCAACGAGCTAGTCAAGTAGAGGCATACTAGTGACACTCCTTTTTGTCTATGTATTCACACATGTACTAAGTTTCCGGTTAATACAATTCTAGCATGAATAATAAACATTTATCATGATATAAGGAAATATAAATAACAACTTTATTATTGCCTCTAGGGCATATTTCCTTCAAAAGGAGTACAACATAAGTTAATGATGGAGCTTCTGGAGTTTAATTTCAAAATCCAGTACAAAAAGGAAGTGAAAACATGGTAGCAGATGCTCTGTCCAGATTACTTCCAAGTTGCTTAGCTATGTCTGCTGCCACACCTGTCTGGGCAGAAGACCTCATTTCCAGTTACCAGCAAGATCCAGTCTGCAAACAGTTAATGAAACAATTGCTGCTGCAACAACCTACTGCTAACCCAGATTACACCATTCATGCTGGGATTATCAGATACAAAGGCAAGATATTGGTAGGGAACAACACTGCATTGAGAACTATATTAATCCAAGCATTACATAGCTCACCTGTGGGAGGACACTCAGGAATGAGAGCCACATACCAGGATTAAGAGCATTTCTATTGGCCTGGTCTAAAACAAGAGGTAGAACACTTTACTGTTGCTTGCCCTATTTGCCAGAGAGCCAAACTTGAACACTGTTTGCAACCTGGCCTATTGGACCCACTCCCTGTAGCTGACATGGCTTGGCAGCATGTTACAATGGACTTTATTGAGGGTTTGCCAAACTCCCAAGGAAAAGAAGTCATAATGGTGGTGGTGGATAGGTTTACCAAATATTCTCATTTCATTCCACTGTCTCATCCCTATACTGTCCTCACTGTTGCTCAAGCATTTGTAGATCAGATCATTAGGTTGCATGGACCTCCTAAGTTGATCATATCAGACAGACAGAATCTTCACCAGCAAATTATGGAGAAATATCTTTAATGCATTAAAAGTGGAATTGAGGTATAGTACAGCTTACCATCCTCATACTGATGGCCAGACAAAAATGGTAGACCAGTGTTTGGAAACATATCTGAGGTGTATGACCACAACTGAACCAAAGAAGTCGATCTCTTGGTTACCTCTTGCTGAATACTGGTACAACTCCACATATCATATCGCCTTAAAGATGTCCCCCTTCCAAGCTCTATATGGTTTCCCCCTCCCTTAATTAGTGAGCTAGCAATTCCTGGTCCAGATGACATTGAAGCTCAAGATTTCCTTTCTTCCAAACAACATATGTTGGAGCAAATCAAGGAAAAATTGCACAGGGCACAAAACAGAATGAAGCACTATGCTGATATGAAAAGAGTGGAAAAAACATTTGAGGTGGGAGACTTGGTTTATCTGAAAATGGCACCATACAGACTGGCTGCTTTTGGGTTCAAAGGAGCTCTTAAACTCCAAAACAAATACTATGGTCCATTCATGATTAGTCAGAAAGTGGGCAAATCCGCATACAAGTTACAATTCTCTGGTGAAGTCAAGAACTCAAGATACATCCAGTGTTCCATATTGGACCAAAGTCTATTCCTAGCCCTCATCTTCCAATGGTCAATGAAGATGGCACTATAAAAACTGGACCAGCAGCTGTTTTGCAAGTTCGGCAAGTACCCAGACACAATACGCCAGTGGTTCAGTGGTTCATTCAGTGGCAGAACTTGTCCCCAGATGGAGCAACATGGAAAGATGCAGATTTCACCAAATATACATTCCCAGAATTCTTCAAGGAGACAACTCAACCTTGGCGTGCCGCTGAACAGACGCCGTGAGGACACGTCGTGTCTCAAGAGGGAGCAATGTCAGACTGTCATATATTCAGTTAGCTGTAGCAAATACCGGTTCAGTGATCCAACAGCTAGGATCGCTCCTTGGCTATTGGCTCATCACAGCCATTGAAGGTTATTACCGTTGTAACAGTGAGGGTGCGTCTAGTAACTGTTTTTCATTCGTGTTAAACCCTCCCCTATAACTAGCCAGGTTGTGGCTGGACAGAATATGCTTTTGGATGATTTCCTCTTATCGCTGTCATGGCTAATACACTGGAACCCTAGAGTTCCTCATACCTCATACTAGATTCGTCCCAATTGTCCATAGAATTCTTGGTAAATTCCCCACATACTCTTCGGGTCCTGACAAATGGGCCGGAGTGATAATACACTTGCTGCTCGCACCTAAAGTATTCGGTTCACAATGAAAGAATACATTGCACTAGGTCAAGGATTAGATTATTATCTGATATGTTTGGTTCAACCAAAGGGAAGATGACAAGTAGCTTGCGGCCTTGTTGAAGATGCTGAAGGAAGGACGGCTTGCAGCGGAGAAAAGGGAGCACCAATTAAGCAAAGAAGGGAGATTGCCGACCCTCCTGTTCACGACGACGAAGGGGGGGCCCGGCCGGCGGAAAAGATAGATCACGAGTGCTAGTTCTCAGTTGAGTAAAGGAAGTGGGTAAGTCTAGCGTTGTTATTCAATACCTATCGATACATTCCATTTTGGATTTTGTTAAGGACCATTTACTATATGTTGGAACTGAACCCGGCCCAACCCAAACAAAACAATATAACGTACTCATGAGCCGGTGTAATCGGAAGACAGCGAATAAGTGCGGAACCAAACACGTCGCCATATTATTCCTGAAATGTATTCAGATACTACAAAGTGAACAGTGAAGCAAATGGGCGGGCAATGATACTATCTTAAACCCATTCTCATGTTGACATTACAAATCAGTAGAGCAAAAACAAATGTGACCAAAATAATGATGAAAGTAGCCTTAAATGTCAGCCAAACGCAAAGAGATACACTAACATCTGATATAAAAGCAACAGTGTGACAGAACATTGTCAATGGTGTGAAGAAGCAATAAAATGACAGCATAGAAGGCATG
Source organism: Triticum aestivum (assembly GCF_018294505.1). NCBI lineage: Eukaryota > Viridiplantae > Streptophyta > Magnoliopsida > Poales > Poaceae > Triticum > Triticum aestivum. The sequence goes on from NC_057799.1 coordinate 363,731,238, forward strand.
GAGAAGTATATAGAAAGTAGAAGTTACCATTAACACAAAAATGTGGTCGACAACATATGTATAAGTGATAACAGTTTCTCTGATATAGTCAGCCTATCTCTTATTTTGAACAGACAAAAAGCTCAAACCAGATATATTAGTTACTCCCTCCGTTCCAAAATAGATGACCCAACTTTGTACTAAGTACTTTGTACTAACTTAGTACAAAGTTGAGTCATCTATTTTGGAACGGAGGGAGTAGATACGACACAAACACCAATTTCTAGCCACAAGGTATTGTAGCACTCATGAATGATTGCATAACTAGAGTCAGGAGTTAAACTCTACGATGCGTTCACTTATTTGCATCACTGATTCAGGTGCCAAATCAAGGTGACTAACATATTTGTGGGATTGTGGCACACTACTGTCATCTACTCCCTCTGTCCCAAACTGTAAGATCATCTTTGACACTATTTGTGGGATCATAGTGTCAAAAATGATCTTACAGTTTGGGACGGAGGGAGTAGATGACAAGTTTATGGTTTATCATTAATGTCACACAACTGACTACATAAACATCAGTCCTGTATGGTTTCATGCCCTTGCAGGCTTGCACAACTGCCTTTTGCGAGAACATACCTCACAATGTCCTTGCCCATGCATGTTCTACCTTTCTAAATTAGCAATATGACCACTTCCTTTATATGCGACTAAAAATGCAAGTTCTATGAGATAAATCCCCTAGGGATCTAAAATAACTTAAACTAAGGGAAATACTTGGTATGTGTAAAAGGCGATGCCCAGTACGGAAGCATCAAACAGATCTGCTTTTCTTTTATCCAATCATGAACCATTCTAACTTTCTAACCATGTTAGCAATACAATGATAGCTATCATCGCTAGGAATTGTAGTACTCAAGATGAGTTACAAAGCACTCAGGGTAACAGGAGAACAGATACTTCAACCATGCTTAAAAGGGCACAACTAGCTAAACAGTATTAAGGTTGAATAGACAGTAAGAGAATAAACACTTAGCCTTGCATGACCTAAAGGGTGCAACTAGCTGAACAATCTAGGTTGAATCAACATTAAAAGAAAAGGCAAAGGACAATCAGCAACACATCAAACAAATAAGAAAGCAAGACATTAAAAATGCACTGTTAGGATAACCACAGCACACTGCATACCCTGGCTTGGTCCTATAAGTACATGCCAGAAGATGCAATATTGTTCCCTGGCCAATTAAAGGCTCACCCCAAGGTTCCGCCACAAGGGAGGCACTAGTTATGACTTAGAGAAATAGTGATTGATGCTACAAAACAATATATATGCTTAAACCTTTTCAGAAATGCTCAGATATGACCTCAAGAGTGTAACAGGGTGAATATAAATGATAGTATACCTAACTGGACAAGGTTAAGTCCAACGGTTCCAGAAGAAAAATGCTATGCATCAAACAAGGACAGCATAAGGCCCTCCAAGCTGTGTGAATGTGTGAAATCAGGGCAACGTTATCCAATTGCAACTGCAAGCAGGGCTACAGCTAGGTCTACCTGATACAAAAAATTCCAACATAAAGGGCACAATCCACATGCACATCCAAGTCCAAGTACACAGCATGAATAGATCTAGTTATCTCAGTGAGCAAGACCAAGGTTGCGGAAACATAATCCAGAAGCACCAGCAATGATACTTGTTTACTTGATAAAAACACTTAAATTAGGTCATACCTGCGAAATTAAACGCTCATGATACATAAATAAGGTACCTAAAGGCCTAAACTGGATGCAATCGCAGAAATGTACTTCCACAAGGGAACAGTTCATAGAAACATTTCTGTGCATCACAAGCGCGAGACGAAGGGATTGCTTAGCGAGTTAGTCCAGCTGCGACCCTAATCGCTCTCCTCCCCGTCGCCGCTCTCCTCCCCGGGAGCCATGTCGACGTCTGCGTCCTCATCGTCCTCGTCATCCTCCGCTGCCTCCTCTGGTGGCACCAGGTACGCCCCAGGCTGTGCTGGGGAGCAGCGGCGGGTCCGAGAGGACAGGATGTTGTTGAGGTCGACCTCGGAGAGGGGATCCTCGCATAAGCCGTCACTCTCGTCGCCATCTCCCTCGACCTCCTCGTCATCCTCCTCCTCGTCGCTTTCCTCGTCGCCTTCTTCCTCCTCATCGACCACCATCTTGCCCTTCCCCTTGTCCGCGACCCGGGCCTTGGCCTCGGCGGCGGCCTCCTCGTCAGCGCCGGGGCGGGCGGCCTTGGCGGGTGGGTCGAGGGGAGAGATCTCGGAGTCGGTGTCCGTCTTACGCTTGGCCGGGGATGGGGAGGGTTCGGTGGCCGCAGGCTGGGACTGGCCGTCGGCGGTCGCCATCGTGGAGGCGGGACGGGAGAGGGAGAGGGAGAGCTAGGGTTTAAGGATGGGGGAAGGGTGCGAGAGAAGTGGAGAGGAGAGGGCGTGGCGTAAAGCCGTGCCGGAAAGGGGCGACGCCAGAGAGAGGGTGCAGGGAGATGGGCCTGTCATGGGTGGTTATTGCTTCTGAGCCGGTAACATATTATGGGCTTACAATGTATTGTTGGGCCTAGACAAGGTTTTTTATTTCTCCGGTACAACTTTCTTTTGTTGGGGCAGCTCTCTCGGACGAAGGATAGAGGTAGAAGAAGCCGAAAATCCATAGGAGCGGACGAGCTCGCCTGCTCACGGAATCGCTACACACTCGTTCTCTCCGGGATATGGGCCGTGTCAGGTACTGTCAGATGTATAAGATGCGTATACTCTGGGGCTTGGGCTAAATAGATACGGTTGGGCCCTTACGTTCAGTTGACGGACGTTGCGGTGTGCAGGCTAAGAACGTCCTGGACCGAATTGTGCCATCGAAACGTTTTGTCAGCCTACGTGATATTTAACGGCAAGACTCCGTGAATAGCTGATCTGCGATATAGGGTGAGGCACTCATTTATTGAACCGTGGTGGCCTCACTCTTCTCTCCACCCGATTTCAAATTTCAAACAGCCGAGGAACAGTTCTCTCTCCCACCCATGATGCGTCTACATATGTCACCCTGCATGACACGCATGCACTAGTATTTCAAAGCTCATTTACATCGTTGTAGCACAGCTCAGGCTGGTGCATCTCACACCTATGATACAACAGCCAACTGCCTGAACAAGCATAGGGTGAGCTATGAAATTCAGCGAGCATTACTGTAGGATGCTGCTAACGCGACACTACGATCAGAGACCCTTCAACGAAACTATGTGCGATGTCATAATCGCAAACGGTGGTGTAAAAAAAAGTCAAAAATGTGCAAAACGTTTGCGATGGAGGATGCATCAAACACGGTTCAGATTTTAGTTGTGTGTGCGATGCAGGGCATATGGTTCAGCTCAATTAACTGTTTGCGATGAGGAGGAACAAAAGAAACGGGCAGCCAGATAAAGGTGCGTGCGATATACAGCATACGGTTCACTCGGATGAACTGTTTGTGATTAGGTAACACAAAAGAAACGGTCAGCCAAATCAAGGTGTGTATGATATACGGCATGCGGTTCACTCGGATGAACTGTTTGCGTTGAGACATGAGAACAGAAACGGTTCAACTTAACAAGATGTGTGTGATACGCGGCAAACATGTCTGCAATCGGAAATGTGTGCGAAGACCGATAACAACACAGACGATTACTGCTAACAAGTCGCGTGTGTTGTGAGCAAACGATTGCTGGTATACAATTGTGAGTGATTAATGAAAACATCACCGACAGGTTCCATTGTTTAGTCCGTGTGCGATGTGATTTTCTTTGTCCGCACAACATCAACGCTCTGTCTACAGAGCATCAACATATATACTTAAAAAGACAGCATTGCATAACCAAATTAAGCATACAATTACACAAGTGACTACACACATAACATTTTCACACACCAAAGTAAGCAATTACATGCAAACTAAAGTAGGAGAAACGAGGATCTAATCATCTACTTATTGTTGCGACGACGCTTGCCATTGCTCTGCTTCCGGCTGGATCCCTGGCCGTTTTGGGGAAGGAGGCACTTCCTCATGTCAACGATCCGCATGTACATGTCGTAGATCGTGTACGCCTCCTTGGTCGCGTACACGACGTGAGCTTTGTCGAGTTTCTCCATCCAGGCCGAGTGACAGGCACGCTTATCCTTGTTGCACGAATCCTTCATGTCTCTATAGTAGGGGTCGATGATGGCCTCGGGGAGGTGAACCAGTGAGTCCTTCTCATGCTCCTTGCTGCCCCAGATCTTGTATTGGCCCTGGATGTCGACAAAATTCTGGCAGGCGATGCATGAATTTCTCGTGCGCCTTTACATTGTTGGTGATGTCCACCGTAGCGAACATGTAGTGGGGGCTGTTGACAAACCTGGCGAAACGCCCGCAAGGCCTTGTGGCCAGGCAGTAGTGGTAGACGAGGACATGGTGGTGCACGCACATCTGGGCGATGGCGACCTTGGGACGAGACCCGACACGAGCACGGGTGTACTCAAGGTCGAACCCGACCACCTTGTACTTCTCCTCAGCAAGAAACAGCTCCATGATGTGGATGGAGTGCTCCATCCAGACCGGGTCATTGGTGTACACCACCGAGAGGTCCATGAACCTTCCGTGGGTGTCCACCACGGCACGCATGGTGAACTGCTGCTCGTCATCGGCAGACGCTCGGAGCGCCATTGGAGCCGCGCAGGATACCCTCTAAGAATGTCTCGTGGTGGGTGTGCTTCTTGCAATCGTGGGGCGCGATCGAAAGGTTGACCGCTGTAATAAATGGGGGCCGGCCGGCTGTAATCGTCACATCTTGTCACGACGTTCATAGCGGAGGATTCCAGTGCACACTTGACAACACCGCACCGCATGCGTGGGCTCGAAGAGGCGCCAAATGTATTGTCAGTGAGCATGTTCCCGCGCTACCGCGCAAGGTTCCCGCCCGGCTAGTTTGGCCACGCGTCAGCTAGAAGAGGGACAAATCGTGGGCGTTTATTGGCAAAAAACTTTGTAAAAATGAAGTGTGTGGAGTGACTTCGGTCATAAGTTTACCCGTGGGTGATAAGGTCAAAGTTACATAGAGGGGTGATGATGGACACTCGAGTGCGATAATTAATTCTGCGCTCTACAGGGCACACGGTGGAAGAAACCAACTGTGTGCAATAATGTCGAAGATCGCAGTCGAATTAGCTATACAGATCGTGTGCTGTAAGATCGACAAGGTAAACAGATTCGAGAATGGTTAATAAAATCTAAGACCATTGCATATTAAGGTCAAAATAGTGCTACCAATATACGAGTCTCATACGATGCCATTTCAACGATTGTACCACAAAAGCTCGAAATATTACAAGGTTCAAATTCCAGAGTTATATGGATCAAATTCGAAGATTACAAGGTTCAAACTGATATTAGAAATGAAATTCAGCTCATCAGCTGCAAACGCTCGCGCTGATCCGCTGAACATGGATATCAGAGAGGTTCAAACTAATACCACTTCTAAGTCTGGTTTCGAAACCTCACAATTTTTGCAAAGGGGTCAGCCACTGAGAAGTCATGTATGAGGTTGACACGATGACTTCCGATTACTCTGTCATCTGAAGTTCCAAAATGAAATTCAGCATTTTTGGAGCCTATTCCATTCTGCCGCAGGCATCGGCGCTGATCAACAAACCATTCATTTTTGCGAAATAAATGTAGGGCAAACCTCATTTCCTTTAGCACCCTTGCTATGAGAACAAAGAACCTGGCGAATATAATCTCCGGTAAGGTCCCTCGGTAGGAGTTCAAAGTAATTTCTGAGAGATGCAGATCTAGGCATCCGACGTGATTGTTATATGGTATCACATTATCCACCACTGGGCGTAATCTTATCTGCAAAAGAAGAAAACGTGTTAGTGCCTACATGCAATTTTGAACATTACTACAGGCCTATTTGGTTTGCAGGATTTGTAAAATGCGCTAACATGCCATCTTCGATCTGACATGATTAACATGGGCATTTGATTACATTCTAGAAAAATGTAGCCTTCTTCACAAGAGGTTGGAGTGGATGAAAAGTTCCCTAAGAAAACTAGCACAGATGAATCCAAAGGAGAAATGCTTATTGATTGTAACCATATCGATCAAGCAACCAATATCGGGGGGGGGGGGTGTGGAACATGTATGTACTGAAATCCTCCAAAAGAATCCTTCAGAAATCGTAGTACATTGTCATTGTAAACTTGGAAAAAGGTGTCACAAATTAAACTCTCTTATGGTTAACATTTAATAGGAAAGGAACATCACCTCGATATATAGCTTCTCCAGGCACAGAAAGCATCTCAGGAAACTGACAACTTGCTCCAGGTTGGGGCCGATAGATTCTAGTGCCAAGACCTTCACTGTGCGCACTTTCGGGGTCAAGCTTGTCGGAATCATTTTCTGAATGACAGACGAACAAACATCTTCAAAATTAGAAATAATGTTAATTTATAGAAGGAGAGGTAGAAGGCGGCTGGTGTGCCTGAACGGGTGTGGATCCAATAACAAGTTCAGAGTATTTGTCAGACGAGTAGCCCACCACTATCAATTTCGGCGCAGAAATAACATTGATTCTTGTTGGACCTTCTTGATCAACTACAAGTAATCTCTCAAGTGCAGGTGTGTCCTCAATGACCATACCGTGGTACACATCTTGTGATGTCTTCCTGCCGCACCAGCAACACATATAAATAGTCCAGAGAGTCATGGAGGTGATGTGGAAGGTACTCAACCCATTAATCGCCTGAAGACGAAGTTACTCGAGTGCAGTACAGCCACGGAGTAGGCGCTCCATGTCACCATTTGAGAGGCAGACGGCGACGAGCTCGAGGTGCTTCAGTCGTTGTAGAATAGGAGCGGGCACGTCATTAAGGGGGGATGGCAGTTCCTGAACTTGGCGACGCGCAGCGTGGGCGCGAGGCGAAGTGCGGACATTGGCAGCGACCGCATATGCCCATCATCAAAAGTGAGCTCCTCGAACTAATCTAGGGCGGGGGATCAGAACCAGTCGTCAAGCTTGGCTCGGTCCTTGCCGTTGGAACGAAACTTGCCCATTCTAAGGCCTCTGGTTGGTCCAAGGTGTCGATGAGGTCGAGAGGGATGGAGTTCCATAGGGGGCGCCACCGCCGGGAAATGACGGTTGTCCGCGCCCCATATTTGATTGGGAGGACTATCAACATATCATCAGGGAGGCTACTGATGAAGTCTAGGCCTGCTGGAGTCGCTTGCGGTTCTAGCTCGCACCGCTTGTTGGTAGCCCCGTTCTCCACCTCCGGAGTCTCCTTGTCAGCGGCGCTTTCTGATAGAAATGGGAGTACAGGGAATATTTAGTTAAAACAGGGCAATAGAAAAGTGGATTGGTAACTAGAAGTTATTAGGTAGGAATATAGTAAGAAAAGGGAATAACAATTGGTTGCTTAAATACTACACAATTCATTGGACATTGCTGGGTAAGTCGACATGCAGATAGTTGAAAAGAAAACTTACTTCGGACAAAGTCTAGACGGATGATTTTATCGGGGAAGTTAGCATATATCTCATGACCAGGCCCTTTTATGTGCAGTGCAATTTTAGTGCCAGCTTTCAGTACATAAAACTTAGAAATTTCTTTCCAAAAGCCAGTGCCAAAATATGAGTCACCACGTTCATCAAGTCTTATAGTAGAAACGATTGTAAATCCATGATTTGTGTGCAGTATGACATCCGTGCAGTCTTGATCTATGTAAAGGGAAATATTGTGCACTACATAATCTATTGCATAGCAAGGGATGCGCTGCAGAAATGGTAGGATTGCTAAAGAAAATATGGTAACATGCAAATATGGGTCCAAATTGAAAGAACTATACATCAGTTGAAATCGAAGGACAAAAATCTGTAATTAAATAGATAGGGTAAACATGATGTCATGGAAATATGAGAGTAATCGAAAGAAAAATATATCATTAATTTGCCTAATATAGAAAGAAGAGGGGGAAAATCCCCTTTGACGTATATGGTGCATGTGGCACCTTTTATCTAAATGTAGCAATATTTAGAATATGTTCAGGAAAGTAGGCCATGCCAACCGATTTAGGGTGAGATTGAACATACCGCGCACGTCCTCAAGTGATCTAGTACGGTGAGATGGAACCTTTGACGGAGGTCGCAAAGTCCTGATGTGTCGGCGCACTGTACATTCTATGAATGAAATAAAACCCTCAAATCAGCTCGAATAAAAATGAATTCACGGCGATTTTCGCCGGGTGATTAAAGGAGACAGATGAACTGGGATAAGAGATGAGATAATATCTCATTAAATTAGTTACCTTGTCATCCATGAGAAAGAACCCTCGGTACGGCAGATTCCCCAACCGAGCGGAGTTGGGTCGACCGCGAGCAGCGTCGAGAAATTCGATGGCGATAGGCGGCGGCAAGCGGAAGTGGCGAAATGCGATGGGTTTTGCCGGCTGAAGGAAATATGCCCTAGAGGCAATAATAAAGTATTATTTATTTCCTTGTATCATGATAAATGTTTATTATTCATGCTAGAATTGTATTAACCGGAAACATAATACATGTGTGAATATATAGACAAACAGAGTGTCACTAGTATGCCTCTACTTGACTAGCTCGTTAATCAAAGATGGTTATGTTTCCTAGCCATAAACATAAGTTGTCATTTGATTAACGAGATCACCTCATTAGGAGAATGACGTGATTGACTTGACCCATTCCGTTAGCTTAGCACTCGATCGTTTAGTATGTTGCTATTGCTTTCTTCATGACTTATACATGTTCCTATGACTATGAGATTATGCAACTCCCGTTTACCGGAGGAACACTTTGTGTGCTACCAAACGTCACAACGTAAATGGGTGATTATAAAGGTGCTCTACAGGTGTCTCCAAAGGTACTTGTTGGGTTGGCGTATTTCGAGATTAGGATTTGTCACTCCAATTGTCGGAGAGGTATCTCTGGGCCCACTCGGTAATGCACATCACTATAAGCCTTGCAAGCATTGTGACTAATGAGTTAGTTGCGGGATGATGTGTTACGGAACGAGTAAAGAGACTTGCCGGTAACGAGATTGAACTAGGTATCGAGATACCGACGATCAAATCTCGGGCAAGTAACATACCGGTGACAAAGGGAACAACGTATGTTGTTATGTGGTCTGAACGATAAAGATCTTCGTAGAATATGTGGGAGCCAATATGGGCATCCAGGTCCCGCTATTGGTTATTGACCGGAGACATATCTCGGTCATGTCTACATAGTTCTCGAACCCGTAGGGTCCGCACGCTTAACGTTACGATGACAGTTTTATTGAGTTTTGATGTACCGAAGGAGTTCGGAGTCCCGGATGAGATCGGGGATATGACGAGGAGTCTCGAAATGGTCGAGACGTAAAGATCGATATATTGGACGACTATATTCGGACTTCGGAAAGGTTCCGAGTGATTCGGGTATTTTTCGGAGTACCGGAGAGTTACGGGAATACGTATTGGGCCTTATTGGGCCATACGGGAAAGAAGAAAAAGGGCCTCAAGGGTGGCCGCACCCCTCCCCTTGGTCTGGTCCGAATTGGACTAGGGAAGGGGGGCGCCCCCTTCCTTCCTTCTCTTTTTCCCTTCCTCTTTTCCTATTCCATATGGGAGGTGGAATCCTACTAGGACTAGGGAGTCCTAGTAGGACTCCACACTTGGTGCGCCCCCTCCTAGGGCCGGCCTCCTCCTCCCTTGCTCCTTTATATACGGGGGCAGGGGGCACCCCAGGGACACAACAATTGATCCTTGGGATCTCTTAGCCGTGTGCGGTGCCCCCCTCCACCATATTACACCTCGATAATACCGTTGCGGAGCTTAGGCGAAGCCCTGCGTCGGTGGAACATCATCATCGTCATCATGCCGTCGTGCTGACGAAACTCTCCCTCAACACTCGGCTGGATCGGAGTTCGAGGGACGTCATCGAGCTGAACGTGTGTAGAACTCGGAGGTGCCGTACGTTCGGTACTTGATCGGTCGGATCGTGAAGACGTACGACTACATCAACCGCATTGTGATAACGCTTCCGCTATCAGTCTACGAGGGTACGTGGACAACACTCTCCCCTCTCGTTGCTATGCATCACCATGATCTTGCATGTGCGTAGGAATTTTTTTGAAATTACTACGTTCCCCAACACCGGCAGCCTGGCGGCGGCGGTAGGCGTCGAGCTAAGTGTTTACCGCCGTGATAGGCGGTGCCATGGCATAGACGCGGAGGAGCTTGTGCAGGTGTGAATGGGGACCAGAGGGGGTGGTTGGCTGGGTGAGGGTTTTTTGTGACGTGGGGATGGTGAGGCTTTTCTTTTTTCTTTTTTGAATTGGGTAGTGAGGGTTTTCTGTCCCACAAAGAATTTTGGTAGCGAACCATGTGTGATTGACGCAACAGGCAAGATGAAAGTCATTGCACACAGTTCCAATTTTGGGAATCGTGTGTGATCGATGTACTACATCCGTCCTGGTTTATTGGTCCCCCTTTGTAATTTTTACCAAATTTTGACCAAATATTTAATATATTCAGACATAGATAATAAGCGTACATGTACATAAGCATAGTTCAACCATAAGTACATAGTTCAACCGTCATTAAGCATACTCAAGCGTACATAGTTCGATCCATCCCACATCTCATTTCACATGCCTACACTATCCTGAAGCTTCTCCAGGTACTCGCCGTACATGTCGTGCGCCATCCTGCGAGAATACTTCTGCTTGAAGGAGCCAACGGCCTGTCCTCTTGCATGCTCCAGAACACTTAGATACGCGTCATGAAGCTTGTGGTTGCAAAATGGGCATCGATAGCTGCCGTTCCAGGTCCTAATACGCCTGTTATGCATTCCGGCATAAAGCTCCCTCAGGATTTGCCTCTTGTACCTCCTCTGTCCATCTTCATCCTCGCTGTCCACATCGTCAGACGGCACCTACACAAATAGTAAAACAAATTTGGCATCAAATCAATGATTACATGCTGTGAAGTAGGATTAGGAATTTATGGCTATTTATTTATACATATCCAGAGATTATGGTTCGATTTTAAGCACAGTCGTCTATGTACAGACCAATCTTGAAGAAAATAATGGCACAAACATATGTAGGTCATTCAAAATCAATTGTCAAGTCCAGACTAGGAATTATTAGCACGAACACTAACCCTAGTCGGATTACTAGCAGAAATCATTTGCACAGATGAAACAACCAATCACTTATCACTTGTACCATTCAAACAATCAATACACTACAGGATCTAACGAAACTTACTCAGATTTCATGGATTGGGAGAACATAACCATATGATTTCTATTCCAAAGAGAGGGAGGCAGGAGTAACCAAAGAAACCCTATGATCTATTTGACACATAAATGGGTATCGATGACTAACCAGCTGTCCGTTGTCGTCGGAGTCGTCGCCGGAGTGGTCGTCGGAGTCATCGCCGGGGTCGTCACCAGAGTCGGTGTGGAACTCCGCCTCCGGCTTTGGAAGCTCGACGCCGTCGACGACGTCAGGGTGCAGCGATAACTCGCCGGCGGTGACGGCAACCTCTGTCTCCATCTCCACGCCGTGCTCCGGTGCTTTAGCAGCCCCGGCGTCGCCACTCCCTCCGATGGGGCACTTCGGCGGCATCCTCATACACTGACGGCTTTGAGGACTGAGAGCAGCGTCGAGGATGCAAGCGGAGAGAGAGGATTATGTGTGTGTGGCGAGGATGGGGGTGCGGCCGCTCGAGCACACCATTAATGTGGAGTAGTGGGAGTTGTGGGAGAGAGGCGGGCAGCGGTCAAACTGATGGCTCGCCTCCCGGTGAGCCTGCGCACCGGACTGCTGGCATGCCTACCAAAGTTTCACACAGCTACTCACACGCCTCCCGACGACACTGCGCAGCAAGCACGCCTCTGTCAATTCACACACTTGCACGCACGCCTCCCCGTCTGCCTGCGTGGCGGACTGCTCGCATGCATCCCGTCAACTCACACTTGCTCGCACGGCACACAGGTCGCGCGGTGGCACATTTATCATTTTTCTATTTGGATGATTAATGATGCCGCTTTATTGCTTAACCGAAGCATGGCACGTATCCATTGTTGGTCTAACGCTCACGGTTCGAATAATAATCCGTTTGGGATATTGGCTCCCAATTATTAATAATCTCCCATTTGTAATTAGATAAAGATTACATCAAAACTGGTCTCAAATTTGACCAAAAAAAGTACAATGCCACTTTGTATTGGTGTCCATATGACAACACGATAAGTTTCATGAACTTCAAATAAGTTTTGGATGTACTAGAATTTAAAAATCAAGATTCTCAATGTTTGAAATTTGTTGCACGGGAAGTAAACATGCACCCAGTGAGACACATGTGTTTTTGCAATCCATTTTGGTGCACTGTCACATGTGCATGTAGCTCAAATTTTATTTTTGCATATTATACCCGTAGAAAATCAATCAATTAATGTACTAAAATGTCTTAATGATCTCCGTGACTTTTTCAAAATTAAAATGTCCCTCCTTTGGTAACATATGTTCACCGCGGGATAATTAATTTAACATGCATCGTAGTTGCGGTGGATTCACAGTGTGTGTGTGGGTGTGTGCGTCTGGGGGTGGCGGGTGGCTCGCAGTACACTACGAGTTGTGAGCCACCGTGTGGGTTGGCCGTTTTGTTAGGCAGGCCGGTGCCACATCAGAGTCGTGAAATCGTTATTTAAAACATTACACAACCCTTTCATACATACATGTTTTGGCCACATGCAGTCGATGGTTGTCCTACACAACACTCGATACTCGCCTGTGACGCTTTCTGTGGGCCCGCGAGGTCGTCGTCCATCACTTTTTTTTAGGGTTGGACAGTAGGACCACGTCCTACTGCATGTATATATTAAAGACCCAAAAGGGTGAGTATGTTACAAATGTACAAGGGGAGGGGGGTGTCTCAAGCAATTACAAAGGATAGTCAGAGAACCAGTAGGTTAATATAGTTAGTGGATAGAAGCTAGGATAGCAGGGATGAGGTGTCTCTTATCTACAGGGAGTCTATGAACAATGTTGGCAAAATCGTTCCTAAACCTGGCTAGCCAGCTGTCAACCGAAGGGGTCACATGTCGAAAATAGTTATTGTTCCTTTCCTTCCACAGACTCCAAGCAGCAACTAGGAAAGTGTCCATGAGCATTTTACGTTGATTCCCGGTCTTCAGGTGTTTCAACAGATGTAGCCGATCTCCAGTAGCAGGCCAGGTGATATTGAGCTTGAGCCAGCATCGTGTGCTAAACGTGCAGCGAAAGAAGAGATGCTCAAGGGTTTCTTCCACGTGTTCGCCACAAAGGAGACAGTCTAGGTTGGTCCCAATGTTATAGTGTCTTCTGCTGAGCATATTACGCGTGTTGAGACGATCCACTAGGATAAACCAACCAAAGACTTTGATTTTGGGGACACATTTAGCTTTCCAAAGCCAATGAAACGCCTCGTGGACTTGAAGCTCTCGGAAACAAAATTTGTAGTACGCCGTGGTTTTAAATGTGGATGAGCCCCAGGTGCAAGTCCAAATATCTCTTTCATCCGATAGTTCAGTGGAGGATGCCACACTTTGGATCCTTCTGAGTTCATCATGGGCTTGAGTTGAGAGAGGTAGATGAAAGGCTTCACCGATTTCGGGTACAGTAAGCATATTGCGGACCGATGCATCTTCTCGTAAGGTATATGAGAAAGCCCTAGGGAATTGCTCCTCGAGGATACGATTACACCAGTCATCTTTCCAAAAGAGGGCTGTCTTCCCACTACGAATTTGGATCTTGGTCACACCTCGGTACGTGGGCATGAGCTTGACCAGTTCCCGCCACCAATGAGAGCCACAGGGTGGGGAGGCATGCGGTATATTGTCCACGTAATAGGTTTTCCAAATCAAACTAACCCAAGGGATGTCCAGTTGATTGTAGAATTTGTGTAGTAGTTTGAGCAGCAAGGCATCATTTTGGACTTTGAGGTTGAGAACACCCAGACCACCTTTCTCCTTAGGACGACAAACCATGTCCCATGCAGCCAAAGAGTTACACTTGTCACCATCATCCGTTTTCTTGATCCATAGGCAATGTCGCCGTATCTTGTCTAATTGTTCAATAATTTTTCGAGGGAGACGGAGAACACCCATGGGGTAGATAGCCAGGGACGTGACAAGCGAGTTCATCAGAGCCAATTTGCCAGCGTAAGACATGAGCGACATGGCGGCCGTGATTTTGCACTCGGCTTTGCAGATCCAGGGGGTCATGTCTGAGATAGAGGGCTTCGTAGTTCCAAGGGGGAGACCAAGGTAGGTGAACGGCATCTTAGCAGTGGTACAGCCAAAGATATTTGCAATATGACCACATTTGTCAGCAGGGGTATTTATAGGGATCAAAGTAGATTTGGAGAAATTGATGTGGAGACCCACCGAATCAGCATAGTCTGTGAGAATTTTTTTCAAACGTATCGCTTGAGGCAAACATGCTGGCAAGAGAATTATCGTGTCGTCTGCGTACTGAATGACCGGATAATTAGAAGGCTCTGCTGAGGGGATTGGTAATTGCAACAGATTGTCGGCGAGGGCAGCATTGATTGCAGTTTGAAGAAGGTCCGCTGCCAGAACAAAGATGAGAGGGGAGAGAGGGTCTCCCTGCCTAACTCCACACTTGCACCAGAATTGTCTCCCTGGTACACCATTGAGCAGCACCGAAGATTTGCCAGAAGAGGAAATGCATTGGAACCAAGAAATCCAGCGATCGTTGAACCCCATGCTCTTCATGATCTGAATGATGGCCGCATGCTCAACCGTATCAAATGCTTTAGCGAAGTCCAGTTTAAGGAGAACGATTTCGCGTTTCGAAGCTTGGCATTGGTGTATATACTCAAAGGCCCATGCAAGACAGTCGTGGATCGAACGTCCTTTTAAGAACCCATATTGGTTTTTATGAACAATTCTCAGAATCACACGCTGCAGTCTATTGGCTAGGATTTTGGTGATTAACTTAAGGCAGCAATTCAGTAAGTGATTGGGCGAAAATCATTGACAGATTCCGGGGCTCTAGATTTGGGGATCAAAGTGATGTACCCGTAGTTGAGGCTTTCAAGGTTTAGCGTCCCCTGATGAAACTCCTCACAGAGCCTATAAAAGTCCAGCTTGATTATGGGCCAACAGACTTTCAAGAATGCACCATTGAAGCCATCTGGGCCAGGGGCCCGATCCGACGGCATTTCATTGATCGCAGCGTCAATTTCTTCATGCGTGAATGGAACAGTAAGGCTATCGAAGTCAACCTGAGAGCGAAGCATGTTTGAAAGATTGAATTTCATTTGCGGAACCTTGGCTGTGCCCAAACGTGTTTTGAAAGCCTCAAACAAGATGGACTCCTTGCTCGCGTGATCATCAAGACTAATACCATTCTCAGACTTCAGAGTTGAAATATAATTTTTCCTGTACCTTTCAGTGACGATAGCTTGAAAGAATTTGGAATTTTCATCCCCGAATTTAATCCAACGAATGGTGCAACGTTTTTTCCAGTACTCCTTTTGGTATTGTAGTAGGCGAAGTAAATGGTTCTTAAGGATGCGCTGGAAATTCCCCTCAGGTATTGTCAATGAGCGCTTATCAGCTATATTGTCGATCTCCAGTAGGGCTTTGTTTGTATTTTCAATGGCAATTTTCAGACGAGAAATATTTTTACTCCAACGGCTGAGAGCATGTCGCAGATTCTTAAGCTTTTGACACAAGCTAGCTGCCGCATTAAGATTTCTCCCGTGCTTGATAGGCTTGTTCCAAGCTTGTGTGACAACGTCGAAGAAGCCCGGATGTGCAATCCAAAAGGTTTCAAACCTAAACAGTCTACTTTTCGGAATGGAGGTTTGAATGGAGACATAGCATGCAGTATGGTCAGAAACAGGCCGTCCGAGGGGCATCACAAGAGTGTTAGGGAATGTGGCCGTCCAATTCAGTGATGTGAAGAACCAATCGAGCTGTTCAAGGAGGGGGGTCTGTTGCATATTCGACCAAGTAAAATTACGACCTTTAATGGGTAGTTCAGTAAGGCATTGCTCTCGGATGAAATCATTGAAAGTAAACATGTCATTTACATCACCTCCAGGTTTGTTGCGATTTTCCGGCGAACGAATATAGTTAAAATCTCCGAGCAAGAGCCAATCCTCAGTAGAGGGGATATCCAAATCGAAGAGCCAATTAGTAAAAGAAGTACGTTGATCTCCCTGGCAAGGGCCGTAAATATTAACTAGTTTCCACCGCATAGCCGATTGCTTGGAGGAAAATTCCACCCCGAGCGCAAACGTTCAGACAAAAATACCGTGCCATCGAAAACGTGACTACACCAAATCGTGATAATACCACCAGACGCACCACTCGCCGGAACGAAAGCAAAAGAATCAAAGCGCTTAGGACAAAGGATTTTAAGCATAGAGGCGTCGAAATGCTGCATTTTAGACTCCTGCAGACAAATAACGGTGCAACCAGAAGAGTTGATCGCATTTGAAAGCGCTAAATGTTTTTCGGGTGAGTTTAGACCACGGACGTTCCAGCAAAGAACGTTCCAATTATGCAAAAGAACCATGACCTAACCAAAGGTAAAGGAACTAGGGAGATGAGGCCGAAGAAGCTCCACCTTCACCTGCAGTAAGCATGTCTTCAGTAAGTTCTTCAGCAGGGATGGCACACAGCTGTGTGCCAATGTTCTGCATGGTGGGAATGGGTGTAGGAGGTGGCAGCTCGAACTCCGTCTCCTTACTGTCAGATGCAGCTCCACGGGGCAGCATAGTTGGCACCACCCTGGGTTTCACCTTGGACTTTGAGGGTCGAGATTCATCATGAACTTTGACTCGAAACCCGTCATACTTGGTGGAACGAGTGCTACGTCTGAGCGAAGAAGTGTCAATGGGAGCGGGATCTTTACCCTTGCGGGCCCTGGAAGGAGGCAGCAGGGCAGTAGAAGCTTGAGGTTCAATGATACTTGTCATAGTATCAACAGCATCAGCAGCAACGGGATCAACTGGGATCAGATCAGAAACTGGAGGCAGACTGTGCAGGGCGGATTCAGATTCAGACATAATATACTCAGATGCAGATTCAGACATAACAGCAGCAGTTTCAGACATAGCAGACGTGACAGTAACCTGAGCATCAGCAGCAGTTAAGACAGTCAGAGCATCAGAGGCAGCGTCAGGCGGCATGATGAGCGGTGTTGGCTCATCTTCAGATATCTCCTGAATAATGACTTGCGAGGAAGGAGCAGGCAGATTGTTGGAGTGAGGAACAGAGACAAACTGAAGGCCATCCTCCACTTCAGAAACCTGAATTTCCACATGAAAGCAATCCTGTCGCAGACCATATCTCTGGTTCCATGGTCCCATAGTGGCCAGCATGGGGCGTAAAGCCAGGAAGATAGCAGCATTAAGTTGCTGACGAGGAATAGGCTCATTAAGCAGAAGTTCCAGCAGGCTGGAACCTTGGGTCGACAGTCCAAAATGAATCCCCTGACTATGCACGTCGACAGTGACAATGACCAGGTCGGGTTGCACTGGGGGGATGACCTGCTGGTTCTCCATGATGATCATGGCAAAATCCGAAGCATCTGCGCTAGAGTCGTCCGAGACCGTAATGGAATCATTCCAAGCATCAGCGGCATTATCAACAAGGTTGTTCTCCGGAGTGATACCAGCCTGAAAGGTGAGCCCCTGAGCATTGAGCCAAGCTTGATAGTTCAACAAGTGCGGAGGCATAACCACTGGAGGAGCAGGCGGAGCAGGAGCTTCAGGCCAAGCACCCCAACCCTCATTCTGAACTGGAGGGGCAGGTGCTTCATTGGGGGCTGCATTTTGGACCAACCAGTTATGAACTTGCTGTTGATAGAGCTGCTCAGCAGTGAGATCTGGGCCAAACTGCGGGTGAGGGTTGCCATCAGGCGGCGGGGGCTCTTCACCAGCAGGTGGAACTTCAGGCAGCAGCGCATTCCAGTCATTACTATGCAGAATAGTTATCTGAACTGTCCAGCAATCTCTAGCGCCTCCTAACTGCCAGACGACGAAACTTTTGGGAATGAGACGAAGATGAATCACTTGAGCTTTAATCAGCATGAACCGGCGATCTTGGCGTGGGTTATACCAGGAGATGAGAGATCCAAAACCCCCAAGTGACTTATTAATGTAATAGTCAGTCTGATAATCATATGGAAACCCAAAAACATTAACCAAACTGCTGGCCCAAAGGTGGTGGTGCGGCGGTTGAGAGCTTCATTATGGGGCACAAAAGTGATGAGGAGATCTTCATCTTCAAGCTCAAGAGGCGTGGCCACAGCAGTATCACGGATGAAAGAGTCGACAAAACCAAATATTCCAATGCCTAAAGGATGATCGCTGACCTCAGTAGTGAAGATCTGAGCTTCCTGGAGCAGAGCTTGGACCTGCTGGCGGATGGCCGCACGACGGTGGAGGGGAACATACTGGCTCGCCTCCGCAATCGCCAAATAGTCATGGTTGAGTGGCGGGATAGGACCAACCACCATCCCACTGCGGACGATGCGGTTCGCCGGGCCTGGTTCGACGGCGAAGCCCGGCGGCAGGAATGGCACCGGGTTGAGTGGGTAGTTCGCCATGGTGACCAGAGAGGAGGAGGGTGGCAGGACTGGTGATGGAGAAAGGACAGGACTGGGCAGCGTTGTTTGAGGAATTGAGGTGGAATTTGGAGCGTGAGGGGTATATTTGGTATGCGACTTATGTTTCGGGACCCAGCACCAACGCTGCAAAGACCGCTGCTTGAAGCAGAAGTTCACCTCGTGTCCATATCCACCACAGAAAGAACATCAGACGAAGCCGGATGAGAGCGACCGCGGCTTCCGAGAACGAGTAGGTGGGGCAAGAAAATCAGCCGGATTGGGCTTATTTCCAATGACACAAGATTTGGGTTCCAAATTAGACTGACAAGCAAGTCGCAGCGGGCAGTAAATCGCCTTGTGATCAGGTGCTGAACAATAAAAGCAAATCAATCTAGCACAACAAGAGATCTGTTTATGACCCCATTGAAGGCATCTAGCACAGAGATTAGCCCAATTTGCGGATAATGAAGAAATCTCCTGCTCATTATAGCTCGCTTGGGCCAGATCCACTTTATGTTGGGCCGATAATATAGGAGGCCATTCTTGGCAAGGTGGCGCATATTTGAAAGCCGAGGCAAGGAAACATTGAGGTGGCGCAGGATAATCCGCTCGGATAGGACATTTAAAGCTTCCCAAAATAAGATATGCAGGAGGCGTGGAGTTTTCAATTTCCTCCAACCGTTGATAATGAAGCATTAAATTGGTACGATAGTCAGGGGCCGTAACATTCGCCTGGGCATTAATGACTAATTGAACCTTTCCAATAGTGAGTGAAGTGGGCAAAGGATCATGCAAAACTTGATTTTGATCATGAGCCAAGGCTGATGTCGAGGCTTCATGATGATGCGAATTAGAAAAGGCCATCTTGGACAAAGGCACTAAATCAAACTTACTCAATTCACGCAGAGAGGACGAACTTAGGCCAGCACCATGCTCCAATGAAGGCAGTTTAGAACGTACCGCAATAGGTTTTCTGGCCGAGATTTCAGTTAGTTCCTCATCAGCATGCCATGATGTGTGTAGATGTGAGTACCGAACAGACCGACCATTAAACAGATGAAAATGGCAAATAAAATCGGGCCAAATGCGATCCTTGAGGCCATAGATCGCATGACCAACTTTGTTGTTTGCAACCGAGAATCTGAACGCTCGATGATGAATATGCACCACTTTAAAACCAACACAAGAACCGCCAAGACAACATTGGAGGGCAACCCCAACAGAATCAACCGTGAGAGGGAAGGAGGCCGAGGAAAACGTGGCCACCAAAAAGAATTCCTTGGCGTCCCGAGAGGGAGAGAAATGAACCGTAGAACCGAATTTTCTCCTCACCTGATCCGCAAGGGCAAGGCCAGGGGCAAAGTCCCAATGCAGAAGACCCTCCATCGTGAGGGAGGAACCTAGAGACCGCCATTGTTGGTAGGGAGCAGGTGGGAGGAGAGAGGGGAGAGGAGAGAGGTGGGAGGAGCCATCTATTCACCACATGATGACATTGTTGTTTAGTTGTCGTCCATCACTTTGACGAACAGCCAGCAGTGAGGTTAATTTGACCAGCAAGGTAGAATCTTTTTTGTTTATGTTATGGTGGTATACAGTACGCGTCGAAGAGGTGGGAGGGGACTAGCATATATACTATACGTACGTGTCCATGAACAAGTACACCTTACTCAGTGTGGGGACTTTTTGGTTTCCGAGGCATGTGTCACATCAAAATTGTGAAATTGGCTATTCAAACATCACACAACACCTTTTTGGGCCACATGCATGCATGCGGTGGTTATCCTCGCTAGGACACTCATGTGTGACGCTTCCATCTGTGGGCCCATGAGGCCATCGTCGATGCATGCATGCATCACTTTGACCTACATCGAGAGAGGTTAATTAATTTCACCATTGATAAGGATTCTTTTGGGTTGTACATATTACGGTAGGAGCATATAGTATGTGGTGAAGAGGGGGGAAGGGGACCATCATATGTAGTATGCTTCATGAACCTTGCTCGGTGTGGGTGCATGGTTTACGGTTTTTTAGGCATGTGGCACATCAAAATTGTGCATTCTGGGTATTCAACATATATATGTTTGACCCACATACAAAGCGGTGGTGGTTGTCCTCTCGCACCCACTTAAGCGGTTATCAGCGATATCGATGCTTTCCATCTGTGGGCCCAATTGGTCCATCACTACTTCTTGCCTCACAACAAGAGAGGTTAATTTGACTTAAGAGGGGATTATTATTTTTGCTTGTAATACAATACATATATATAGGTCATGCTCTGGGATGACATGCATGATACAGTTTGAGCACACACACATGCATGTGTACGCATGAATCTCTCCCATCGAGTCGAAGTGGCTAGTACAACGACACATCATGAACCGATCTCGCTCTGTGTGGGGAGCTAGTGTACGATTTTTGACGCACGCGCCACATCAATGTTGTGAAATGGTGTTCAAACATGCATGCACACATCACCTCCATACATATGCATGTAGTGGTTGCCTTCGAACGCTACACTCCCTCGCGTGGTTATCGGCGACAAGCCTATACGTGGACATCCATGATCACCTTGACCAACAACAAGATGTTGGAAATATGCCCTAGAGGCAATAATAAAATGGTTATTATTATATTTCCTTGTTCATGATAATCGTCTATTGTTCATGCTATAATTGTATTAACTGGAAACCGTAATACATGTGTGAATACATAGACCACAACATGTCCCTAGTGAGCCTCTAGTTGACTAGCTCGTTGATCAATAGATGGTTATGGTTTCCTGACCATGGACATTGGATGTTATTGATAACGGGATCACGTCATTAGGAGAATGATGTGATGGACAAGACCCAATCCTAAGCATAGCACAAGATCGTGTAGTTCGTTTGCTAAGAGCTTTTCTAATGTCAAGTATCATTTCCTTAGACCATGAGATTGTGCAACTCCCGGATACCGTAGGAATGCTTTGGGTGTACCAAACGTCACAACGCAACTGGGTGGCTATAAAGGTACACTACAGGTATCTCCGAAAGTGTCTGTTGGGTTGGCACAAATCGAAACTGGGATTTGTCACTCCGTATGACGGGGAGGTATCTCTGGGCCCACTCGGTATGCATCATCATAATGAGCTCAATGTGACTAAGTAGTTAGTCACGGGATCATGCATTACGGAACGAGTAAAGTGACTTGCCGGTAATGAGATTGAACGAGGTATTGGGATACCGACGATCGAATCTTGGGCAAGTAACATACCGATTGACAAAGGGAATTGTATACGGGATTGATTGAATCCCCGACATCGTGGTTCATCCGATGAGATCATCGTGGAACATGTGGGAGCCAACATGGGTATCCAGATCCCGCTGTTGGTTATTGGCCGGAGAACGTCTCGGTCATGTGTGCATGGTTTCCGAACCCGTAGGGTCTACACACTTAAGGTTCGATGACTCTAGGGTTATAGGGAATAGATATACGTGGTTACCGATTGTTGTTCGGAGTCCCGGACGTCACGAGGAGTTCCGGAATGGTCCGGAGGTTAAGAATAATATATAGGAAGTGAGGTTTTGGCCACCGGAAGAGTTTCTAGCGTCACCGGTAATGTACCGGGACCACCGGAAGGTTCCGGGGGTCCACCGGGAGGGGCCACCAACCCCGGAGGCCTGCATGGGCCAAGTGTGGGAAGGGACCAGCCCCTAGGTGGGCTGGTGCGCCTCCCACAAGAGGCCCAAGGCGCAGGGAAGGGGGGAGGGGGAAAACCCTAGGCTTAGATGGGCCTAAGGCCCACCTAGGGGGTGCGCCCCCCCTCTCTCCCCCTCTGGCCGCCCCCTCAGATGCATCTAGGGCTGGCCGCCACCCCTAGGGGGGGAACCCTAGATGGGGGTGCAGCCCCTCCCCTTCCCCTATATATAGTGGGGGTTTTGGGGCTGCCAGAGACACGAGTCTCCCTCTCTCTTGGCGCAGCCCTACCCCTCTCCCTCCTCGTCTCTCGCAGTGCTTGGCGAAGCCCTGCTGGAGTGCTACGCTCCTCCACCACCACCACGCCGTCGTGCTGCTGCTGGACGGAGTCTTCCCCAACCTCTCCCTCTCCCTTGCTAGATCAAGGCGCGGGAGACGTCACCGGGCTGCACGTGTGTTGAACGCGGAGGCACCGTTGTTCGGTGCGTAGATCGGATTCGGCCGCGATCTGAATCGCTTCGTGTACGACTTCACCGACCGCGTTCTTGCAACGCTACCGCATCACGATCTTCAAGGGTATGAAGATGTACTCCCCTCTCTCTCGTTGCTAGTTACTCCATAGATTGATCTTGGTGATGCGTAGAAAATTTTGAATTTCTGCTACGTTCCCCAACAGTGGCATCATGAGCTAGGTCTATGCGTAGATTCTATGCACGAGTAGAACACAAAGTAGTTGTGGGCGATGATTTGTTCAATTTGCTTACCGTTACTAGTCTTATCTTGATTCGGCGGCATTGTGGGATGAAGCGGCCCGGACCGACCTTACACGTACTCTTACGTGAGACAGGTTCCACCGACTGACATGCACTTGATGCATAAGGTGGTTAGCGGGTGTCTGTCTCTCCCACTTTAGTCGGATCGGATTCGATGAAGAGGGTCCTTATGAAGGGTAAATAGCAATTGGCATATCACCGTTGTGGCTTTTGCGTAGGTAAGAAACGTTCTTGCTAGAAACCCATAGCAGCCACGTAAAACATGCAACAACAATTAGAGGACGTCTAACTTGTTTTTGGAGGGTATGCTATGTGATGTGATGTGGCCAAAAGGATGTGATGAATGATATATGTGATGTATGAGATTGATCATGTTCTTGTAATAGGAATCACGACTTATATGTCGATGAGTATGACAACCGGCAGGAGCCATAGGAGTTGTCTTAATTTATTGTATGACCTGCGTGTCAATGAAAACGCCATGTAATTACTTTACTTTATTGCTAACCGTTAGCCATAGTAGTAGAAGTAATAGTTGGCGAGACAACTTCATGAAGACACGATGATGGAGATCTTGATGATGGAGATCATGGTGTCATGCCGGTGGCGAAGGTGATCATGCCACGCCTCGAAGATGGGGATCAAAAGGCGCAAGATGATATTGGCCATATCATGTCACTTTATGATTTGCATGTGATGTCTGTCATGTTTACATCTTATTAGCTTAGAACGACGGTGGCATAAATAAGATGATCCCTCTCTAAAATTTCAAGAATGTGTTCCCCCTAACTGTGCACCGTTGCGAAGGATCGTTGTTTCGAAGCACCACGTGATGATCGGGTGTGATAGATTCTAACATTCGCATACAACGGGTGTAAGCCAGATTTACACATGCGAAACACTTAGGTTGACTTGACGAGCCTAGCATGTACAGACATGGCCTCGGAACACAAGAGACCGAAAGGTCGAACATGAGTCGTATAGCAGATACGATCAACATGAAGATGTTCACCGATGATGACTAGTCCGTCTCACGTGATGATCGGACATGGCCTAGTTGACTCAGATCATGTATCACTTAGATGACTAGAGGGATGTCTATCTGAGTGGGAGTTCATTAAATAATTAGATGAACTTAATTATCATGAACATAGTCAAAAGGTCTTTGCAAATTATGTCGTAGCTTACGCTTTAGTTCTACTGTTTAAGATATGTTCCTAGAGAAAATTTAGTTGAAACTTGATAGTAGCAATTATGCGGACTGGGTTCGCAAACTGAGGATTGTCCTCATTGCTGCACAGAAGGCTTATGTCCTTAATGCACCACTCGGTGTGCTGAACCTCGAGCGTCGTTTGTAGATGTTGCGAACATCTGACATACACGTTTTGATGACTACGTGATAGTTCAGTGCGTAATGTTAAAACGGTATAGAATTGAGGCACCGAAGACGTTTTGAAACGTCGCGGAACATATGAGATGTTTCAAGGGCTGAAATTGGGATTTCAGGCTTGTGCCCACGTCAAGAGGTGTGAGACCTCCGACAAGTTTCTTAAGCCTACAAACTAAGGGAGAAAAGCTC
Source organism: Triticum aestivum (assembly GCF_018294505.1). Classification (NCBI taxonomy): domain Eukaryota; kingdom Viridiplantae; phylum Streptophyta; class Magnoliopsida; order Poales; family Poaceae; genus Triticum; species Triticum aestivum. The sequence goes on from NC_057799.1 coordinate 363,755,920, forward strand.
AATCGTTGAGCATGTGCTCAGATTGTCTGAGTACTACAATCGATTGAATCGAGTGGGAGTTGTCTTCCAGATGAGATAGTGATGGTTCTCCAAAGTCACTGCCACCAAGCTGATTGGTCAAAGTAGAGATACTTTGAGTGCAGTCAAAACTTGTATGCAGACTAGAAAGGACCGGAGGGAGTACATGTGAAACTGCTGCAAACGAGGTGATCACCCTGGGAATAATGCTAGTACGTATTGTTTTGCATGTTCATCCAATGCCAGTGATACAAGAATCCAAACTAATCTAAATAAATCATTCATACATGGTCGGAATTCATATAAACATGCCGAATTTCATTACATTTCATACATTCTTCAACTAAAAAGGGGTGCGCTGGAGGTGATGAACTATAACATATCAGGGATAGATATGATGATCCTTGAGCTATTCGCGATGTTTGACACCGCGAAAGTAGAAATCAAGTAGGAGCATCAATTGTTGATGGTTAGTAAAACCACTAGTTTCAAGAAGGGCAAGGGAAAGAAGGGATACTTCATGAAACGGCAAATCAGTTGCTGCTCTAGTGAAGAAACCCAAGGTTGAACCCAAACCCGAGACTAAGTGCTTCTGTAATGAGGGGAACGGTCACTGAAGCAGAACTACCCTAGAGACTTGGTAGATGAGAAGGCAGGCAAGGTCGACAGAAGTATATTGGATATACATTATATTAATATGTACTTTACTAGTACTCCTAGTAGCACCAGGGTATTAGATACCGGTTCGGTTGCTAAGTGTTGGTAACTCGAAATAAAAGGCTACGGAATAAACGGAGACTAGCTAAAGGTGAGATGATGATATGTGTTGGAAGTGTTTCCAAGGTTGATGTAATCAAACATCGTACGCTCCCTCTACCATTGGGATTGGTATTAAACCTAAATAATTGTTATTTGGTGTTTGCGTTGAGCATAGACATGATTGGATTATGTTTAGCGCAATACGGTTATTCATTTAAGGAGAATAATGGTTACTCTGTTTATTTGAATAATACCTTCAATGGTCTTGCACCTAAAATGAATGGTTTATTGAATCTCGATCGTAGTGATACACATGTTCATGCCAAAAGATATAAAATAGTAATGATAGTACCACATACTTGTGGCACTGCCATTTGAGTCATATTGGTATAAAACGCATGAAGAAGCTCCATGTTGATGGATCTTTGGACTCACTCGTTTTTGAAAAGATTGAGACATGCGAACCATGTCTATTGGTAGATATGCATGAAGAAACTCCATACAGATGGATCGTTTGGACTCACTTGATTTTGAATCACTTGAGACATGCAAATCATACCACATGGGCAAGATGACTGAAAGGCCTTGTTTTCAGTGAGATGGAACAAAAGAGCAACTTGTTGGAAGTAATACATTTTGATGTGTGCAGTCCAATGAGTGTTGAGGCACGCAGTGGATATCGTTATGTTCTTACTTCACAGATGATTTGAGTAGATGCTAAGTATATTTACTTGATGAAACACAAGTCTGAATTATTGAAAGGTTCAAGTAATTTCAGAGTGAAGTTGAAGATCGTCGTGACAAGAGGATAAAATGTCTATGATATGATCATAGAGATGAATATCTGAGTTACGAGTTTGGCACACAATTAAGATATTGTGGAAATTGTTTCACGACTAATACCGCCTGGAACACCATAGTGTGATGGTGTGTCCGAACATCATAACTGCACCCTATTGGATATAGTGCATACCATGATGTCTCTTATCGAATTTCCACTATCATTTATGGGTTAGGCATTAGAGACAACCACATTCACTTTAATAGGGTACCACGTAATTCCGTTGAGACGACACCGTATGAACTATGGTTTAGAGAAACCTAAGCTGTCGTTTCTTAAGAGTTTGGGGCTGCGATGCTTATGTGAAAAAGTTTTAGGCTGATAAGCTCGAACCCAAAGCGGATAAATGCATCTTCATAGGACACCCAAAAATGGTTGGGTATACCTCCTGTCTCAGATCCGGAAGCAAAAGCGATTGTTTCTAGAATCGGGTCCTTTCTCGAGGAAAAGTTTCTCTCGAAAGAATTGAGTGGGAGGATGGTGGAGACTTGATGAGGTTATTGAACCGTCACTTCAACTAGTGTGTAGCAGGGCACAGGAAGTTGTTCCTGTGGATCCTACACCAATTGAAGTGGAAGTTGATGATAGTGATCATGAAACTTCAGATCAAGTCACTACCAAACCTCGTAGGTTGACAAGGATGCGTACTACGTCATAGTGGTATGGTAATCATGTCTTGGAAGTCATGTTGCTAGACAACAATGAACCTACGAACTATGGAGAAGCGATGGTGGGCCCGGATTCTGACGAATGGCTCGAGGCCATAAATCTGAGAGGATCCATGGATGAAAACAAAGTATAGACTTTGGAATAACTACTTGATGGTCGTAAGGCTGTTGGGTACAGATGGATTTTAAAAGGGAAAATAGATAATGATGGTAAGTATCACCATTAAGAAAGCTCGACTTGTCGTTAAGATGTTTTCCGACAAGTTCAAGGAGTTGACTACGATGAGACTTTCTCACTCGTAGCGATGCTAAGAGTCTGTTGAAATTATATTAGCAGTTACTGCATTATTTATGAAATCTTGCAGATAGGATGTCAAAACATTGTTTCCTCAATGATTTTCTTGAGGAAAGGTTGTATGTGATACAACCAGAAGGTTTTGTCAATCCTGAAAGATGCTAACAAGTATGCAAAGCTCCAGCGATCCTTCTAAGGACTGGAGTAAGCATCTCGGAGTTGGAATATGCACTTTGATGAGATGATCAAAGATTCTGGGTTTATACAAAGTTTATGAGAAAACTTGTATTTCCAAAGAAGTGAGTGGGAGCACTATAGAATTTCTGATGAGTATATGTTGTTGACATATTGTTGATCGGAAATGATGTAGAATTTTTGGAAAGCATATAGGGTTGTTTGAAAAGTGTTTTTCAATGGAAAACCTGTATTAAGCTACTTGAACATTGAGCATCAAGATCTATAAGGATAGATCAAAGCGCTTAATAGTACTTTCAAATGAATACATACCGTGACAAGATTTTGAAGGAGTTCAAAATAGATCGGCAAAGAAGGAGTTCTTGGCTGTGTTATAAGGTGTGAGTATTGAGTAAGACTCAATACCTGACCACGACAGAAGAGAGAGAAAGGACGAAGGTTGTCCCCTATGCTTTAGACGTAGGCTCTACAGTATGCTATGTTGTGTACCGCACCTGAACTGTGCCTTGCCATGAGTTAGTCAAGGGGTACAATAGTGATCCGGGAATGGATCACATGACAGCGGTTGAACTTATCCTTAGTAACTAGTGGACTAAGGAATTTTCTCGATTATGGAGGTGGTAAAAGAGTTCGTCGTAAAGGTTTACGCCGATGCAAACTTTGACCCTAATCTGGATGATTCTGAGTAGTAGACCGGATTTGTATAGTAGAGCAGTTATTTGGAATAGTTCCAAATAGCGTGTGGTAGCTGCATCTAGGAGATGACATAGATATTTGTAAAGCACACACCGATCTGAAAGGTTCAGACCCGTTGACTAATAACCTCTCTCACAAGCGAGATATGATAAAACACCATGGGTGTTGGATTCATTGCAATCACATAGTGATGTGAACTAGATTATTGACTCTAGTGCAAGTGGGAGACTGTTGGAAATATGCCCTAGAGGCAATTAATAAAATGGTTATTATTATATTTCCTTGTTCATGATAATTGTCTATTGTTCATGCTATAATTGTATTAACTGGAAACCGTAATACATGTGTGAATACATAGACCACAACATGTCCCTAGTGAGCCTCTAGTTGACTAGCTCGTTGATCAATAGATTGTTATGGTTTCCTGACCATGGACATTAGATGTTATTGATAACGGGATCACATCATTAGGAGAATGATGTGATGGACAAGACCCAATCCTAAGCATAGCACAAGAACGTGTAGTTCGTTTGCTAAGAGCTTTTCTAATGTCAAGTATCATTTCCTTAGACCATGAGATTGTGCAACTCCCGGATACTGTTGAGGATATAACCCTTGGAGTCACCCGCCAGGAGAGGCCGGGTTACTCCTAGTGGTCATTACGCGAAGCCCGACGCCAAGCTTGAAGACGGTGGGCCAAAGATGGGCTTAAGACCCGGAGATGGCTTAAGGCCCATAGTTACAACCGCCATTATGGTAGAACTTGTAGCGTAAGGCAAGAATAGTTGAGAGTCCGAGCCGGACACTCTTATGAGCCGGCCGGGACTCTGAGGGCCGCTGGGCGTCAACCTCTCTATATAAAGGGGTGACCCGGCGGCGGTTCAGGACAAGTAAGATCCCGTCGAGAGCCAGGCATAGCAGTTAAGCTCCCTGGTCATCGAAACCCTAATCAATACCACCTCAACTGGACATAGGCTTTTACCTTCACCGTAAGGGGCCGAACCAGTATAACCCTCGTGTTCCTTGTCCCGTTTAACCCCTTCAAGCTTCGTAGCTGCGATGGCTCCCCGACTAAGTCCTAGCTCGAGGACATCTGCCGTGACAATTCCACGACAGTTGGCGCCCATCGTGGGGCCAGCGCACGGTGGATTTGAGTTCTTGAAGGGCAGCTTCGAAGGGCTCAAGGGATACGCTGTGGGCCGGATGACCAAGAGTCGTCGCGGCAAGCTCTACATCGACGACGTAAACTGGGGCCCCGACGCCGGCTCAATTGAGTACGGGTACCGGGTCCCCTTCGGCGGAATTCATGTCTTCATTGGCAAGATTGGTGAGCCGGGCCCTGAGCCGGATCTCTGCGCCGACCTCATCGAGACAGCTCAGCGTGCACGACCTGCCCGGGCTTTACCTGCCTTGAAGCATGCTTTTGTGGGATGCGTTCATGGAGGACTCTCTGATGGATCTGGATCTGGTGATGAGACGGCCGCCGGCTCTGACGGCGAGTCGTCCACAGATGAGTCAAACTCGTTGTATCAACTTCAAGATGGCAGGCTCAGGGGTTGTTCCGATGGTGACAGTATTCCGGACCCCTTTGAGCCGCCGAGCCGGGTTGGAATCTTCATGGCCGGCGCACAGCCTGTTCAAAACCCTACCGCCGGGTCAGGAAACCCGGTGCCCTCGCCGGCTCAGGTGCTGATGGATCTCACGGACAAGATGACGGCCCTGTTGACCGCCACGGTTGACCCGGCGGATCAAGCTCAGCATGACGCGGAGGTGGCGCAGTTAAAGTTAGATCTAGTGAAAGCCAAGGAGGATCTGGCAGCGGAAGGGATCAGGATGGCTGCGGAGAGGGCGGCTCTCGACGCCCTGACTCAGTTGATTCAGGCGCAGTCCTTCCGGCTCACGATGGATCAGAACGCGTCCAATGAGGTCATGAGAAGGAGGCATCAAAAAGCCCAATCTCGACTCCCTCCGGTCTACGATCCTCGAAACCTCTTCAACACGCCAGGTGCAGGGTCTAGTAACCCGCCGGGGATCATGGTGCCCGGGGCTGGGACACCTATTCAGCCACAAGTGATGGGGCCTCCCCGGGTGAACCCTGCCCCGCCTCAGTATGTGCCAATACCACCGGGTCATTATGCTAACCCGCTGGAAAACATGGTCGCCGCAGCAGCACGGCTGGCGGTTCTCCCAATTGACGGCGACTCTCCAACGGCTGTTGAAACCCCCCGGGTCATAGAACTCCTTCAGACAGCACTGGCGCAGCAAGAGGCGTACTCTTACAGCCGGGACAGGATCCATTCAACCCCTCGTCCGGGCCGGAGCCCGAGTTATAGCAGACACATGGTTTCAGCGACCGGCTCAAGTAATGTCCGACGCCATGACTTGCCCCCTGGCCATGGCCCGGCTCATAATGGAGCCTTTCACGCAACAGACCAAGACAGAGCGCGGCAAGAGGCGGAGCAGGTGCCTCAGTTGACGGCTTACCAGACTCCCCCGGCTTATCCGACGACTTCCGTTGACGTGGGTATCCCTACGAGGACTGGAGGTGTCCCTTGTTTAGTGCCGGCTCTCCGCAATGAACGTCTACCCAAGGACTTCAAAGGGCCTAGGAAGGTGCCTAATTACACGGCTGATTTACAACCCGGAGCCTGGATCGAGAGTTACGAGATGGCCATGGAATTGCTGGAGGTCAGTGAAGCGGCGATGGCCAAGTACTTCACCATGATGTTAGATGGGACTGCCCGCACTTGGTTGAAAGGGCTACCACCGAATTCCATCGGGTCTTGGGCTGAGCTGAAAGCCCGTTTCATCCAAAACTTCAAAGATACCTGTAGGCAGTCTATGTCAATTGTGGATTTGACTAACTGTAAACAGCAGGAGGGTGAGTCTACGACACATTGGGTTTGCCGGGTCAAAGAGATCATACATTCATCTGATAAGATGGATGCCGACTCTGCAGTCTTAATGTTGGAGCAGAATTGTCGTTTCCTGCCCCTGAAGATGAAACTCGGGCGGCTTAAGCGCGACTGCAATGATATGGGTACGCTGATGGCGGCTCTCGTCAAGTACGCCGACTCTGATAGTACCAAGGACCCCGCTTCAGATGATGAAAGGACAGGGAAGGGAAAGAAGAACGGCAATGGCAAGGGTCCTCAGCATAACCCGGGGAACCAAGGAGGTGGCAAGCGTAAGGCCGACGGCAGCCTAGAGTTCGTGGCCAACGCCAGTTCACAGGGTAATAACCAGCGACGCAAGGGGAGGCCACCTCCCCGAGCCGGCGGGTCAGGCCCGACGCTGGAGTAGCTGTTGAATGAGCCTTGTCCAAGGCATGGCTCTAGGGAAAATCCAGCTACTCATCTATGGAAGGATTGCGCAATCATGAAGGCCTTTAAGAATTCCAATGCCTTTAATGGCAACAATGGCCCGGGCGGCGACTCAGGCGCCGGCGGTTTTCATGGCCCGGGCGGCGGCTCAAATTCTAATCCTCAGAACGGTCAAGGGGGCTTTAATCAGCAGTCTGGCCAGGGTCATCAACAGCAGCAGGGGGTTATCAGACCAATCCAAAGCAGTTTAACAGTGGACAGTATCACGTATTTACCACCAGTCTGTGTAAGCGAGATCAGAAGCTTCATAAGAGGGCTGTGAATGCTGTTGAGCCGGCGGTTCCACGCTATTTAAGATGGTCTGAGCAGCCTATTGTGTGGAGTAGGGAGGATCACTCTCCCCGGGTTGATAATCCGGGTCACTTGGCCCTGGTGGTGGCTCCTCAGGTGGGAGGATATAAATTCACTAAGGTACTCATGGATGGAGGCAGCAGCATCAACATCCTCTATTATGAGACTTTCCGTCGTATGGGGTTGATTGATAAGAACCTCAGCCAGTCCAATACTATTTTCCATGGTGTGGTGCCTGGTAAGTCGGCTTATCCAGTTGGTAAGATCGAGTTGGAAGTGGCCTTTGGAGACGAGTACAACTACAGGGTGGAAAAATTGACCTTTGAGGTGGTCAAGATAAGAAGTCCGTATCATGCCATATTTGGGCGGCCGGCTTACGCCAAGTTCATGGCACGGCCATGTTACGTGTATTTACAACTCAAAATGCCGGGTCACAATGGGACCATTACGGTTCATGGCAGCCGGAAGGTGGCCTTGGAGTGTGAGGAAGGCGATGCGGCTTATGCAGAATCTGTTTGTGCAACAGAGGAGTTGAAATTTTACAAGGACAATGTTGACCCAACAGATATGACCTCTCTGAAAAAGCCGACTACGGAGCATGAGCCGGTGTAAGGGCATACTTATCCCTAAGATGTTTTGGTGATTGATGACAATGCTTTTGCGGACTAATCGTGTGCGTTGAGTGTTTTTCAGAGATTCATCCTTTTGGCACGAGACGATTTCCTCCCCTCGGAGCTTGAAGCAAAGACGGTGTAGTCCTTTCAGATTAGTTTGGTGGACTAGTTTCATAGGGATCACCGTACTATCAAGAGGGGGTCCGTTTTGGAAAGGCTAGGGCGGAATCATCACGTACACTTCCTTTTCCCCTCCCTCCGAGCCTTTCCGTTTCGATGATGGGCTTGTTTCTCTTCTCATTGTGCCCTCTCTGGTCCCAGCGGTAGTACCGCTTGGGTGCTACAAGCGGTAGTACCGCTCTGGAGCGGTAGTACCGCCCAGAGCAGTAGTACCGCTAGTAGCCCCCATGTGTGTACTAACTCTGGTCCCAGCGGTAGTACCGTGGGACGGAGCGGTAGTACCGCTTGGGTGCCACAAGCGGTAGTACCGCTCTTGGAGCGGTAGTACCGCTCCAGAGCAGTAGTAGCGCTAGTGGCCCCAAGCCGTAGTACCGCTCCTGTGCGGTAGTACCGCCCTCCCACCGCGGTAGTACCGCTGTGGGCCAAGCGGTAGTACCGCGATGAGGAGCGGTAGTACCGCTTATAGTGGCAAGCGATAGTACCGCTGGCACAGCAGTACTACCGCTCTCTTCGGTGCAGAAGTGGGGTAACGGTTGGTTTGTTCCCCCCACTATATAAAGGGGTCTTCTTCCCCAAAGTTGACCTACCTCTTCCCCCAAAAGCTCCATTGTTGCTCCAAGCTCCATTTTCGCCCGATCTCTCTCCCTAGCCAATCAAACTTGTTGATTTTCTCGGGATTGGTTGAGAAGGCCACGATCTACACTTCCACCAAGAGAAATTTGATTCTCCCCACTTATTCCTAGCGGATCTTGTTACTCTTGGGTGTTTGAGCACCCTAGACGGTTGAGGTCACCGCGGAGCCATAGTCCATTGTGGTGAAGCTTTGTGGTGTCGTTGGGAGCCTCCAATTAAGTTGTGGAGATTGCCCCAACCTTGTTTGTAAAGGTCCGGTCGCCGCCTTCAAGGGCACCAATAGTGGAATCACGGCATCTCGCATTGTGTGAGGGCGTGAGGAGAATACGGTGGCCCTTGTGGCTTCTTGGGGAGCATTGTGCCTCCACACCGCTCCAACGAAGACGTACTTCCCCTCAAAAGGAAGGAACTTCGGTAACACATCCTCGTCTTCACCGGCTCCACTCTTGGTTATCTCGTTACTTTACTTTAGCTAGTTTACTTGTGTTATATCTCTTACTTGCTTGCGTGCTTGTTGTCGTTGCATCATATAGGTTGCTCACTTAGTTGCATATCTAGATAACCTATTTTGATGCAAAGTTTAATTTGGTAAAGAAAAGCTAAAAATTGTTATTTGCCTATTCACCCCCCTCTAGTCAACTATATCGATCCTTTCAATTGGTATCAGAGCCAGGTTTCTTTATTAAGGACTTTACCGTCCAAAGAGTATGGTTGACGTCGTAGACGGTGCGGAGGAGCACTCCGGTGAGAATCCAGTCTCGTCTACGGGAGATGGGGGAACCGCAGTCTCTCGTGAGGAATTCAATGTGGCGTTGGACACATTGAAAACCTCCATGACGACCAAGGTCGAAAGCATGTTGAATAAATTCTTAGAAGGGCTTAAACTTACCACCGCACCGTTGAAAGTGGGTGATCCCGCTAACGAGGTGACGGATGCTACCTCCGACAAGGGGGAAGCTTCGAGCGAGAAGGCTCCTTGTTCTAGTGATAAAAATGGGACCGGCATCTTTGCCCATGTGGAACCTCCAGCCGTCTATGGTGGACCGCTCCCTTCCACTCATTTGAATCATGCCGGCCCGGCCCCTAAGATTGAGAAGAATGTAGATTTTGATTCTTGGGTCTATCGTTTTAAGCGTCATTTAAATCATGTGAACACTAACCTTTGGAGAATCATTGAAGAAGGCTTTTATCCGCATGACCGAAGTAACTTCACTCCTAGAGAAGTTGTGGATCATCAATTCAATGAGAATGCTCTCTTCATCATCCAAGAAGCCATCCCACCCGAAGATCTTCCTCATCTCCGGCCTTAAACCGTGGCCAAAGATGCGTGGCTCCAAGTTGTTTCCCTTTATCGGGGAAGCGCAAGCATTCAACGCTCCAACTATGAAGTGGTGCAAGATGAAGCCGACGAGTTTGCAATGAAAGAAGACGAAGAACCTCGTGAGCTTTTTCGGAGAGTAACCAAACTCGCGTTCTCGCTCCGAGATCATGGAAGTAAGGACACGGATGACAATTCAATGTACTTTCATACAATTTACTTTCCGTTTGTCAACTTGCTATCATGGGCTTTGCCACCTTCTTTGATATTGATACCGTGGCCCTCTTGTGGAGCAAGACTCTTAAGGTAGCCTTTGTTGGGCATGTCGAGAACGGTCTCTATGTGATTAACTTTTCGGAGCGACCCACTAAGACCGCGACATGCCTAATGGCTAAAGTTGACGTGGGATGGCTTTGGCATCGCCGTTTAGCCCATGTCAATATGAGATCTTTGCAAAGTCTTCTCAAGGGGGACCATGTCCGTGGACTAACGAACGTTAGTTTTGCCAAAGATCGTGCTTGCAGTGCTTGCATCGAAGGAAAGCTTCATGAGAAGGCTCACCCTCCCACGACTCTTATTTACTCGAAGAGGCCGTTGGAGCTCCTTCATTTGGATCTCTTTGGGCCTCCATCCTTTGATAGTCTTGGGGGTAGAAAGTATTGCTTGGTAATCGTGGATGACTATTCTAGATACACGTGGGTGTATTTCTTCAAGAGGAAGAGTGAGACCCAACAAACCGTCATTGACTTTGCAAATGAAGCCCAACGTCAACACAATGCAAAGATCTTGACAATAAGAAGTGACAACGGCACCGAGTTCAAGAACTACACCTTGGATGAGTTTCTCAGTGATGAGGGGATCAAGCATGAATATTCCGCACCTTACACCCCTCAACAAAATGGTGTTGCGGAGAGGAAGAACCGGACGTTGATGGATGCGGCAAGGACCATGATGGCGGAGTTCAAGTCTCCATACAACTTTTGGGCCGAAGCCATCAACACCGCATGTCATGCTTCAAATCGGCTCTATCTTCGCAAAGGCTTGAACAAGACTCCATATGAGATCCTCACCGGTAACAAGCCCAACCTCAAGTACTTTCGGGTGTTCGGGTGTAAGTGTTTCATTCTCAAGAAAGGTGTTCGTTTGTCTAAATTTGAGACTAGAGCTCATGAGGGCATATTTGTTGGTTATGCTACAAACTCCCATGCTTACCGTGTTCTCAATAAGTCCACGGGACTTATTGAGGAGACGTGTAACGTGGAGTTTGATGAAAATAACGGCTCCCAAGTGGAGCAAAGTGGTACTTGTGATGTAGGTGATGAAATTCCTCCCCAAGCCATAAGAAGAATGGGTATTGGATATATCCTACCCATTGAGGAACCCCTTGTGGCCGAAGGAGAAGGACAATGCTCCACTCAAGTGGAGCCATCACCAACCCAAGACCCACACGCTTCCGAAGAACAAAGTGAAGGCCCTCAACCTCATGAACAAGATCAAGGGCAAGATCAACCTCAAGATGGTGGTGATCCACCAAATGATGCCCAAGGTCAAGTTCTTCCCCTCGAGCTAGTTCAAGATCAAGAACAACGCTCAAGATGATCAAGTAACCCCTCCTCACTTCACTTCCGAGGAGGAATTGGAGCGTCGTGCCGCTAAGATCGCTTCCAAGCTCACCACCAAAGGTCATCTCATGGAGAATGTGGTTGGAAGCCTAAGAAAGGGGGTAAGCACTCGTAGACAATTAGCAAACTATTGTGAACATCATGCGTTTGTTTCTTGTGTCGAACCCCAAAAGGTTTATGAAGCGCTTGAGGACCCGGATTGGCTCAACGCCATGCATGAAGAACTCAACAACTTCGAACATAACCAAGTGTGGAAGTTAGTGCCAAGGCCAACCGGGAATCATAATGTCATTGGAACCAAGTGGATATTCAAGAACAAGCAAGACGCTCATGGAATCATTGTTTGCAACAAGGCTTGTTTGGTGGCACAAGGCTACTCCCAAGTCGAGGGTATCGACTACGGTGAAACCTTTGCCCCCGTCGCTCGCCTTGAATCTATTCGTTTGTTGATTGCCTATGCTTCTCATCATAATTTCACATTGCAACAAATGGATGTGAAAAGTGCTTTTCTTAATGGTCCCATAAATGAGTTGGTATATGTCAAACAACCCCCCGGGTTCGAAGATCCCTATTTCCCCGATCATGTGTATCAACTCCATAAGGCGCTCTATGGCCTTAAACAAGCCCCACGTGCGTGGTATGAGCATCTTACGGAGTTGTTACAAGATCGTGGATTCGAAATCGGGAAAATCGACCCCACTCTTTTTACTAAGAAGGTCAAAGGGGAGTTGTTTGTGTGCCAACTATATGTTGATGATATTATTTTTGGTTCCCCTAACAAAGCCTTCAATGAAGAATTTGCCACTCTCATGACCTCAAAGTTTAAGATGTCTATGATGGGAGAGTTGAAGTTCTTTCTCGGATTCGAAATCAAACAAAGAAGAGAAGGAACCTTCATCAACCAAGCCAAATACACTCAAGACATGCTAAAGAGATTCAAGCTAAGTGATGTCAAGCCGGCTTGCACTCCAATGCCCACCAAGTGCCAACTTGACATTGATCCCAATGGTAAAGCGGTGGATCAAAAGGTATATCGCTCTATGATTGGATCCTTGCTTTACCTTTGTGCATCTAGACCGGATATCATGTTGAGTGTGGGAATATGTGCACGGTTTCAAGCCGCACCTAAGGAAAGCCACTTTGTGGCGGTCAAGCGAATCTTTCGATATTTGGCTCATACCCCAAACTTTGGCCTATGGTACCCAAGAGGAGCAAACTTCAAGCTTGTAGGTTATTCGGACTCCGATTGGGCGGGAGACAAAGTGGATAGGCACTTCTGGAGGGTGCCAATTTCTTGGTTTCTCTTTGGTAAGTTGGTCTTCTAAAAAGCAAAGTTGTGTGTCTCTCTCGTCCACCGAAGCGGAGTATGTGGCGGCCGGAAGTTGTTGTGCACAACTCTTATGGATGAGGCAAACTTTAAAGGATTACGGTGTCATTTGTGACAAAGTGCCTCTTTGGTGTGACAATGAAAGTGCTATCAAGATTTCTCTCAACCCGGTGCAACACTTCAAGACAAAGCATATTGAGATTCGGTATCACTTCATCCGGGATCATATTAGGCGAGGGGAGATCGAGCTCAACTATGTCAACACTCATGATAACCTTGCAGATATTTTCACGAAGCCATTGGATGAAGCAAGATTTCGCGAGTTAAGGCATGAGCTAAATATCATTGATTCGAGCAATGTGGTTTGAACCTTTGCACACCCCTCACATTCATTGTGCACTCTTCTCTAGGTGTAGGCATGAACGTAGGGGGAGTGTTGTTCTCTCAATGAACTTTCCCTCCCCCCACAATGCATAAACTGATCTCACTCTTTCACATTAGCCATTTTTGATGGCACTTGTGCTTCAAAGACGAGCTTTGGTCATGGGCCCAAGGATAATTCTTCGCGGTGCCATACCAAGTGACTCAAACATCGGTGGCCTCGGCCATCGCCCTCTCGTATAGAGTCGTGTGATTCTTGTTCTCTTGCTAGTGCTCTTGTTGGTCTTCTTGCCGTTGTTTCCCGTCTTTCGTTTTGCACCATATGTGTTGAGTCTGGTTTGAGTTGCGCTGGGCGGTACTACCGTTGTGCAGGAGCGGTACTACCGCTGGAGCGGTACTACCGCTCCATGGAGCGGTACTACCGCTTGTGTGGCTAAGCGGTACTACCGCCCTTCACCACCGTACTACCGCTGAGGGGCGGGGCCAGGGGGTTAAGTCGTGGGCAGGGGTGGTTTCCTCCACCCCATACCCATTTGCTTCGTCCCCTGGTTCCTCTTCCTCTCTCTCCAGCGCCATCTCGCCGCGGGAAGGCTCCGGCGGCCCTCCGTCTCCGGACCGTTCCTCTCCATTTCCTTCGGTGGAGTCGATCCCCACCTCGTCCTCTTGCCATGGATGCCGGTATTGCCCTTGTTCCTCTTCTCTTCTTGTCTAGTTTTTAGATCTCGCGTTTTAGGGGCAATAGTAGTTGTATCTCCAGATTTTTGGCCAAATCTAGGCTTGAGTAGGTTGGAGAAGGCAACTAGACTCTTTGGATTGATGTTTGGTAGGTTTATTTTTGAATTTGGCATCCCCGGTAGTGCCGGATCTGACCACGGCAGTAGGGATCCGCCGTGCCCCGTCTCGGGCGGTACTACCGCCCATCTGGCACGGTACTACCGCTGGAGCGGTACTACCGCTTATGTGGCTAAGCGGTACTACTGCTGAGCAGGCACGGTACTACCGCTGGATGCCCAGTTCCATTGTTTCCTACCACATGTTGATCCATATTTGTTGTGTTTATTTGGTTTTGATCGTTCCTTCTGGTTGTTTCTTGTGTCCGTGTGTTTGGTTCCAGGTGATGAACATCCTGAGCAGCAAGTCCGCCGTGTCAACCCCGGGCGTTCAACGTCGAAGCGGTACCGCTCATCTGAGACTGCAGGTGGTTCTTCCAGTGCTCCACAGCCGACAGGGGGTGCTTCCTCAAGTGCTAATCCTCCTCGCAAGAAGAAGATTGCCAGCCGACCGAAGCCAAGTGGTAAGAAAGTGACTGAGATGTCTAGCAAGGAATTCTGGGACAGGCGTCGGCGCAACCCCTATGAGGAAGACCAAGAACCCAATCTTGTCAATCACCCGTTCTGGAACCGGTTTCAGTATGCCACATACTTTGATGTGATCAAGGCTAAGAAGAATCTCTTTGTAAATGTTCATTCCATCAACACGGATGCTATGGAGAAGGACCTTGAGTACTTTGGTGATGCCCTACAGATGTGCTCTCAGTTGAACATTCTCAGGATCATGCAGTTCAACAAGGACTTTGATGCAGATTTGCTGGCACAGTTCTTTGCCACTGTTCACCTAGGAACTGATGCAGACAGGACTCTGACTTGGATGACAAATGGAAAGGTGCTAGCTATCAAGTGGCAGGCCTTCATGGGGCTGCTTGAGGTGGAAGATCAAGGGCTCGAGACTCCAGTTGGTTTTCGTCCTCACCAAAATGTCACCTCCACTCACAAGCAAGCCCTCTGGCCCTACTGTACTCGGAAGGTCCACCCTGAGACTAGGAAGGAAACCTATGAGTTGTCTACCTATCTGGACATCCTTCACCGTATCTTCCGCGAGACTCTCTTCCCTCGTATTGGGAATCTGGACATGGTACACTCTTACCTTGTGGACATGCTTCTCTTCTGCCAGCGTGAGAAGGACGCAAACACCGGCGAGTCCCTGGACATCTCTCACGTCATGTGGTCTGAGCTTCTGGCGGCTGTTTCTGAGCGCAAGTGCCCAATTTATGGTCCGTTCATCATGTTGCTTATTGAGAGGGCCTGGAGACATACCTATCCTGAGGAGCAGCTGGAAACTGGAGAGTTGGTCTCTCATGAGATCAAGCGTCTGAGGAAGAAGGATAATTGGGGTAGATCTGGAGCTCCATCTTCTGCTGCTGCCATGGAGACCGAGGACGAGGCTGATGCCAGTGATGATGATGAGGATTATGTGCCTCCTGGGACAGAGCCTTCTGCAGCAGAGCCCTCTTGGGCAAAGAAGCTCAAACGCAAGATGAAGAAGCTGTTCAGCATGGAGTCTCATGGTCAGTACATGACTCATGTGGCTGAGAAGAAGGCAAGAGGACGTCACAAGGAGCTGATGCGTCAGATGGGTGCGACAGTCACCAGCGGCTCTGAGGGTCAGATTACTAAGGAGGAGGAGTGGATCCAGCAGCACTGTCCGTGGACCGACTCAGATGCCGAGCAGTTTCCGGGCGAGGACGGCAGTGCAGATGATCACGCAGAGTCCTGATGTTCGAGATCCTCAGCATGCTCTCACCTGGAGCCGTAGGTTAGCTCTTTGCCCCTTTTGGTGTCTCGATGCCAAAGGGGGAGAGAGTTTAGGGATTTGCGTCGTTGTGTTGCGAGTGTGTCTTTAACTTGTGCTTTCGTTGTGTGCTTTGCTTGGACCTTGTGCTTTGCTTGGCTTTGTGTTCAGTGAGACTTTAGTTCGAGTCATATGGTGTGAGACATATGCTACCCTATCCTTATCATATCTTTATCTTTGTCTCTAGTCATTTGATATCTCATGAGTTATATGCTTCATTATGTTATATATCATGCTATCTTGTATCTCGCTTAGGTTGTTGGTCTCTAAAATACAGGGGGAGTGTTGATCCTAGTATGTGTGTCGTGCAGTTCAAAGCACTTATCTTGATGGCACACATCTAGGGGGAGCCCGTCTATATTTTAGAGATTTGGGGTTTGCTTATGTCCTTTGTCTTTTCCCTGTTGTGCAAATCCCGTATTGTCATCAATCCACCAAAAAGGGGGAGATTGTAAGGGCATACTTATCCCTAAGATGTTTTGGTGATTGATGACAATGCTTTTGCGGACTAATCGTGTGCGTTGAGTGTTTTTCAGAGATTCATCCTTTTGGCACGAGACGATTTCCTCCCCTCGGAGCTTGAAGCGAAGACGGTGTAGTCCTTTCGGATTAGTTTGGTGGACTAGTTTCATAGGGATCACCGTACTATCAAGAGGGGGTCTGTTTTGGAAAGGCTAGGGCGGAATCATCACGTACACTTCCTTTGCCCCTCCCTCCGAGCCTTTCCGTTTCGATGATTGGCTTGTTTCTCTTCTCATTGTGCCCTCTCTGGTCCCAGCGGTAGTACCGCAGGCCAGAGCGGTAGTACCGCTTGGGTGCTACAAGCAGTAGTACCGCTCTGGAGCGGTAGTACCGCCCAGAGCAGTAGTACCGCTAGTAGCCCCCATGTGTGTACTAACTCTGGTCCCAGCGGTAGTACCGCGGGACGGAGCGGTAGTACCGCTCCAGAGCAGTAGTACCGCTAGTGGCCCCAAGCCGTAGTACCGCGGTGGTCTCGTGCTAGTACCGCCTCGATTCGAGGGCTCCTTTTTCGTGTCGGGTTTTACGGTACTGGCCGCGGCTGTGGGGGGCCGTAGTACCGCTCCTGTGCGGTAGTACCGCCCTCCCACCGCGGTAGTACCGCTGTGGGCCAAGCGGTAGTACCGCGATGAGGAGCGGTAGTACCGCTTATAGTGGCAAGCGGTAGTACCGCTGGCACAGCGGTACTACCGCTCTCTTCGGGGCAGAAGTGGGGTAACGGTTGGTTTGTTCCCCCCACTATATAAAGGGGTCTTCTTCCCCAAAGTTGACCTACCTCTTCCCCCAAAAGCTCCATTGTTGCTCCAAGCTCCATTTTCGCCCGATCTCTCTCCCTAGCCAATCAAACTTGTTGATTTGCTCGGGATTGGTTGAGAAGGCCATGATCTACACTTCCACCAAGAGAAATTTGATTCCCCCCACTTATCCCTAGCGGATCTTGTTACTCTTGGGTGTTTGAGCACCCTAGACGGTTGAGGTCACCGCGGAGCCATAGTCCATTGTGGTGAAGCTTTGTGGTGTCATTGGGAGCCTCCAATTAAGTTGTGGAGATTGCCCCAACCTTGTTTGTAAAGGTCCGGTCGCCGCCTTCAAGGGCACCAATAGTGGAATCATGGCATCTCGCATTGTGTGAGGGCGTGAGGAGAATACGGTGGCCCTTGTGGCTTCTTGGGGAGCATTGTGCCTCCACACCACTCCAACGGAGACGTACTTCCCCTCAAAAGGAAGGAACTTCGTTAACACATCCTCATCTTCACCGGCTCCACTCTTGGTTATCTCGTTACTTTACTTTAGCTAGTTTACTTGTGTTATATCTCTTACTTGCTTGCGTGCTTGTTGTCGTTGCATCATATAGGTTGCTCACTTAGTTGCATATCTAGACAACCTATTTTGATGCAAAGTTTAATTTGGTAAAGAAAAGCTAAAAATTGTTAGTTGCCTATTCACCCCCCTCTAGTCAACTATATCGATCCTTTCAGCCGGCAATGAAATTTAAGTCGGATGATGAGACTAAACTTGTTGATTTCGTTCCAGGTGATTCATCTCAGCAGTTTAGTATCAGTGCCAATCTGGATCCAAAATAGGAAAGCGCGCTCATCGAGTTCATCCATGAGAATAGGGACATCTTTGCATGGAAGCCTTCTGACATGCCAGGTGAACCTAGGGAACTCGCTGAGCGCACTCTCAATGTTGATCCGAAATTTAAGCCGGTCAGGCAATTTCTTCGGCGGTTTAATGAAGAGAGGCGGAAAGTCATTGGTGAAGAGGTGGCCCGGCTCTTGGCGGCCGGGTTTATTGTTGAAGTCTTTCACCCAGAGTGGTTAGCTAACCCAGTGCTTGTACTCAAGAAGAATGGCACCTGGCGGATGTGTGTGGACTACACGGACTTAAACAAAGCATGTCCGGCTGATCCTTTTGCCCTTCCCCGTATTGATCAAATCATTGATGCTACGGCGGGTTGCGAGCACTTAAGTTTCTTGGATGCTTATTCTGGATACCATCAGATTAAAATGGCAGTTAAGGACCAGGAGAAGACGGCGTTCATCACTCCCTTTGGAGCCTTCTGCTATGTGTCTATGCCTTTCGGACTCAAGAGTGCACAGGCGACTTATCAGCGTTGCGTGCAGAACTGTCTTCATAACCAGATTGGGCGCAATGCTCATGCCTATGTGGATGATATTGTGGTTAAGTCCAGGGAGAAGGAAACCTTGATAGATGATCTGAGGGAAACCTTTGATAATCTCCGGGTCTACAAGATGATGCTTAACCCGGCCAAGTGTGTTTTTGGTGTCCCTGCAGGCAAGCTCTTGGGTTTCTTGGTTTCTAACAGAGGCATTGAAGCTAACCCGGAGAAGATCAAGGCAATCACCTCTCTGGCTAAGCCGGCGTGTATAAACGACGTCCAGCGCCTGGCGGGTCGTATCGCTGCTTTAAGCCGGTTTATAAGCCGTTTGGGTGAGAAGGCCATGCCATTGTACCAGTTGATGAAGAAAACTGATAACTTTGTCTGGAATGATGCTGCTAATACTGCTTTTGATGATTTGAAGAGACAGCTGGCAGAGCCCCCAGTCCTTGCTGCTCCGGTCGACAAGGAGCCTTTATTGCTGTATGTAGCTGCTAACACACGGGCCGTCAGTGTGGCCGTGGTGGTGGAGCGCAAGGAAGAGGGTAAGGAGCATCCGGTTCAGCGGCCGGTTTATTACGTCAGCGAAGTTCTCATAGAGTCTAAACAGCGGTATCCACATTGGCAGAAGCTTGTTTATGGCGTATTCATGGCAAGCCAGAAGCTTAAGCACTATTTTCAGGGTCATCCTATCACTGTGGTTAGTTCTGCCCCCCTTGGAGATATCATCCAAAACAGAGAGGCTACAGGGAGAGTGGCTAAGTGGGCTATAGAACTTGGGCCTCATGGTCTAAAATACGTGCCACGCACTGCTGTTAAATCTCAAGCTTTGGTGGATTTCATCAACGATTGGACAGAGCTACAAGTGCCCGAGGAAAATCCGGATAATACATATTGGACTATTCACTTCGATGGGTCCAGGCAATTGGAGGGCTCGGGGGCTGGAGTTGTATTGGCTTCCCCTAAGGGTGACAAGTTTCATTATGTGCTACGGTTGATGTTTCCTTACACTAACAATGCGGCTGAGTACGAGGCTTTTCTCCATGGTCTTCGGATGGCTAAGGAGATGAGCTTGAGCCGGGTAAGGTGCTTCGGCGACTCAGACTTAGTGGCTCAACAAGTATCAGGCAAGTGGGATTCCAAGGACCCTCTCATGGCGGCTTATCGCCGTGAAGTTGATGCCATTGCTGGACACTTTCAGGGTTACCAAGTAGAGCACATCGATCGCGGGAAGAACGAGGCGGCTGATGCTTTAAGCCGGCTGGGCTCTCAGCGAAAACCGGTGCCGCCTAATACTTTCCTGGACGTCTTGCATAACCCTTCTGTTAAGTTGCCTACAGAGGAAGACTTGGCTGTCCCTGACCCGGAGGCACAATTGGTGGCGGCTCTCCACATCATCCCGGACTGGACAGTGCCCTATCTGGCTTACATGACCCGGGGAGACTTGCCTGAGGATGAAACTTTGGCCAGAGAAATAACCCGGCGGTCTAAGTCAATGGTTGTTATCGATGGTGAGCTGCATCACCGCAGTGTTACGGGAGCGTTCCAGCGTTGTGTCTCCCCTGAGGAAGGTCAAGAAATATTGCATGAGATTCACGAAGGGGATTGTGGCCATCATGCCGGCTCAAAATCCCTTGTTGCCAAGGCTTTTCGTCATGGTTTTTACTGGCTGACGGCTCATGCTGATGCGGAGGACTTGGTCAGTAAATGTGATGGTTGCCAGAGGTTCTCGCGACGGGCTCATGTGCCGGCTCAGGAGCTGAGGATGATATCGATCACTTGGCCATTTGCGGTCCGGGGGCTTGATATGGTTGGGCCTTTTAAAAGGTCCAGGAATAAGAAGACTCACCTTTTGGTGGCAGTTGACAAGTTCACAAAGTGGGTTGAAGCAGAGCCAGTTAGTAAGTGTGATGCAGCCACGGCGGTTCAGTTCATGAAAAAGGTGATATTTCGCTTTGGCTTTCCACACAGCATTATAACTGACAACGGCACCAATCTATCTAAGGGTGCTATGGAGGAGTTTTGTCAACGAGAGCATATTCGACTTGATGTTTCATCAGTGGCTCATCCTCAATCCAATGGTCAAGCTGAGAGAGCTAATCAGGAGATTCTGAAAGGCATCAAGCCCCGGCTTTTAGTCCCTTTGCAACGGATGCCGGGTTGTTGGGTGGAGGAGTTACCCTCCGTGTTATGGAGCATCAACACTACTCCTAACAGATCTACGGGTTACACACCTTTCTTCATGGTTTATGGAGCAGAAGCAGTCCTCCCCAGTGACATCCGTCATGACTCGCCTCGAGTGGCGGCTTATGTTGAGGCAGATAATGAACAGGCGCGCCAAGATGCTCTTGACTTGTTGGACGAATAGCGTGATGTGGCAGCAGCTCGCTCAGCGATCTACCAACAAGACCTGCGCCGTTATCACAGCCGCCGGGTTAAGTCCCGGGTCTTCCAGGAAGGTGATCTGGTGCTCCGGCTCATCCAAGATCAAACAGATGCACACAAGCTATCCCCACCTTGGGAAGGGCCCTTTGTGGTCAGCAAGAACTTGCACAATGGGTCATATTACCTCATTGACATCCGGGAGCACAAAGATTCACGCAAGTCGGAGGAGGAGACCCGTCGGCCGTGGAACATAGCTCAGCTTCGGCCTTATTACACTTGAGCCACCGGCTCTCATAATGTACATATTTCGATAGCCATGTATATATTATGATAAGCAATAAAGCAGGACCTCTGTCCTTTTTTCTCCTCCAAAGGTAAATGTGTTGCTTCCATTACAAGATCACATGGTAACTTGGAGGTGGATCCGGCTTAGGATCGTATTCGAATCTAGCCGTACGCAATATAATCACTTGGGGGCTTCCTGTTCAAACATAGGTCGTATTCGAACCAAAGAGAACATAGCCGTCGATACCCATTTCATTGGCAAAGTGCCGAGCTCATTGGGGAGTTTTCTTTGATCATATTTGAATCATAGCTCAACCCCCTTTGGGAACTGACGTTGATCGTATTCGAATCAGCGTCGTTAAACAACTCTTAAGGTCATTTGGGGGCTTCCTGTTCAAACATGGGTCGTATTCGAACCAAAGAGAACATAGCTGTCGGTACCCTCTTGATCGGCATCGCCACACCCACTGGGGGCTATATGATCGCATTCGAATCTTAGCTTAAATCCCTTTGGGACGGGTCTCTGGTCGTATTCGAACCGGAAGCCCCTAAGTTTTGATTTTCTGATTTACAACAAGTTCTTCTGGTTGTATCAACATTGTACACGGCGGTTCTTATTCCGCCGACTTAACTTTGATGCACAGTGCTAGTCGCACACAATCAGCATTATCAAGACTGGTGAACCGGAGTTGAGGTACCAACCTTATTATCCGGGTTATATAAACCGGAAGTGTACTTGAAGGCCTGTAAGTATGTTATTACGGTTATATCAAGGACATAATTGAGGACCAGTCTTTGGTGACTTAGATTCATATTCCAGGTTATATGTATGAGACTATGATTCTCAGTGCGGTAAGCCGCCTAGAGACTTGTGATTTGTTTTTCTATGCAGGATAGTTAAAGACAACTATTTGAGCTTAAGGAAAATGAATGATCAATTATGACCCGGAAGAATATAAGGAAGCAACTTCAATGGAATTAAGCATTCAACACGTGCACGATGGCACGACAAAGTTAAAATGTTGGTCCTATTCTATTACAAGACTCCCCGAGTCCAAAAGGGTGAAGCATTGTTTAACAAGCCGTCTAAAGAGTCAAGATGCTTGCCAGGTCGAAGCTTCCGGCTCATCCATCTCCGCTCCTCCGGCTGTTCCCAAGACCTGGAAGGTTGACGATTTCCAGTCAATGCCGCTCAAAGCTTCAAATTGAGCTTCCTCGTCAATTAACCCAGCCGGGTCAATTTCCGGGGCAAAGGTGTGCTTACGAGTCGGCGGGACTAAGCTGATGGCTTCATAACGCGGAGTGGGGATCCTCTGATTCTCTGCGTCGTAGCCCGGCTGGTACTTGGTCAGATCGGTGTCATTCCCAATCAGGGTAGCCACCGGGCGCACGATCTTCACACAGGCAGCAAAGTCCTTTTGGTCGAAGGGGGTGCTGTCTTCCTTCAAGCTGGGATAACCAAGTGCAATGTCAGCCGGGTCTAGCTCTGGAAGGAAAGCCTTGGCCCGGCTCAGAGCAGCTATGGCTTCGGCTCTTGCAGAAGCTCGCCGCAGCTCTTGGAAACGCTGAGGAAGAACGGCAAGCCGGCGAAGCACGTCTGCTAGGTGAGTCGGAACCTCATTGGATAGGGCCACCACGGCCAAGGCGCGCTGTGACCCGGTGTAGAGTTGCTCCACCAGAGTATACACGGCCTTCAACTTGGTCAGCACATTTTGATTGAGGTTGGCGCTTCTGGGACCTGTTTAACAAAGTAAGATAAGCCGCTGGCAATGATGGGAGTTATGAGACATAAAGATTATAAACTTGTCGGGAGCCGGCGGAATGACTTACCGAAGATTGCGGCGACCATCTGTGACACGTGGCGCTTTAAGCCGGAGAGTTCAGCGGTTCTCTCCGTCAGAGTCTTCTCCGCCTGTTCGGCCCGGCTTACCAGAGCAGCTTTCTCTTCGACCCAAGTTTTCCTTTCAGCCTCAAACTTGTTCTTCAGCTTCTCTTGAGCAGCAATACTGGACTCAAATTTGGCGTTGGCCTTCCGGGTCTCAGTTTCCTGAGTCTTCAGGCGGTTCTTCAGCTCAGAGATGTCAGCCTCAAATTTTTTGCAAGCAGCCTGCACAATTTCCGGGTTATAGTATGAACAACTATTATGCAATTTTAAAAGTCCCAAGCACTTTCCAAGCAAAGACACTTGGCACTTGGGGGCTAATGCATGTCGAAAGTTTCTATCTACAAATTACCGGTTCATGGAAGTAAGCCGGAAATTAAGTCTACAACATATTCTATCATAAGTCGTAGACTTGGGGGCTAGTATGGTAAAGATGATTATGCAATAAGCAGTAGAGTGGTACCTCAGACTTCTGCTGTATCTGCTTCACCATGTCAATCTCCAAGTCCCGGCTGCTGTGCACTTGATTGACATAGCCGGAGATGATCTCTCCAATGCTCAGGTTGGCGTAGTTGGTGATGTCCAGCTTGGCCCGGCGGCGCTCTAGCAACTCTTCCTTCGCAGAGCACTTAGCCAGCGCAGTGGGTCTCCCCGGCTCGACAAACTCCGTCCGGGTGATTACCACGTCCAGGTCATCGGCCGGCTGAGCCGGGATGGAGATGTCCGGGTTGGTAGAAGTCTCCATGGCTGGCTCGTCGGTTGGAGTGGTGGCTTCAGGAGCAGAGGCAGCTGGCGGCTCTTGGGCTGAAACCTCCGGCTCAGGCAAGACCGGCTTATTCTTCTTCGCTCTTTTACTGAGCTTTGCCTGGGCACTGAAAGAACAAAAGGTTAGTACAAAAGCATGAGTAAAGATAAGCACAACAAGAGATGATCATCATTACCCGGGTACGGTCTTGAAAGCCGGCAGGTTCGGTTGCATCAAGTCACCAGAGGAAGGTGAAGTTTCCTGATAGTTTGAATCAGAAGAATTGAGCGGTTGACGTGTAACACCCGCCAAAGGATGAAAAGGATATAAGTTGGAGATAACCTCGGTCCGGTGCTTCCTCGACGCTTCAGGTAAGCCGGAGGAGAGGTCTGCATCTTTGTTGGTCCGGGTGTGCCGCCGGCTCTCATGAATCTGTTGCTTCAAAAGAAATTGAGGATCTTGATAAGCTAAAGGATGTGAAAATCTTACTTTCCGGGTTACTCCTCGGACTTTCAGCCTTGGCAAGGGCTCCGAGTCGGAGGAAAGTGTCATTACCTCTTCAGTCACCGGGTTACTTGCTCCGGTGTCATCCTGTGGATAGTCAAGTTACTAAGGTGGCCAAAGACAGCAGAAAAGCGGAAACAAGACAAGAGCTTACAGATTCAGGGGTTACCTCTGACTCGGAGCTGTCACTTAGTTGAAGCAGCTCTGAGGCAGTAGGCCTGCTTCCTTTCTTGCGGGGAGCGGCTCTCCTGGCGGCTTTGTTAGCCTTTCTGGCTTTTTTAGCCGCCTCATGGTCGTACTTGACCTTCCAGAATTTATCATCAGCCTGAAAAATACAATGAAGACTTCTTAAGGTTCAGATGAAGACTATCTAAGGAGAAAATAAGATGTTCAGATCAGTGGCTTACCGCTGGGGCCGGGTTAGTCTTGCAGAAGGGGCTTAAGCCGGTCCTCCCGCAGTCTGTCAAGCTCTCATTTAAGAGGGCCTTGGTCATGTCGTCAACAACGTCTTCAGGTAGATCCTTGCGGCTGTGTCGCAGAGGGTCATCTTTCCGGCCCGTGTAATCACACATTAAGCCGGGGCGGCGGCTTAAGGGGATCACCCGCCAGGAGATCCAGACCCGGACCAGATCAATGCCGTTGAGGCCGTTGCCCAGGAGAGCCTTGATCTTGTTGATGGTGGGGATCAGAGGTTGACGCTCCGCCTGAGATAGTTTGTCTGGCAGAGGGTGGTTTGGTTCCAGACGCACGGCACGAAAGCTGGGCAGAGGGCTCTCGTCAGCCGGAGACGTGTCCTGGCAATAAAACCATGTCTGGTTCCAGTCCTTTGGATGGCTGGGTGGCTCAGCGTAAGGAAAGAGGCAGTCTCTCCGGCGTTGAATGGAGATTCCACCAAGTTCCAGGCTCGGTCCGTTGGCGCAGTCATTCTGGCGGTTCAAATAGAATAGCTCTCTAAAGAGCAGAAGGCTGGGCTCTTTTCCAAAGTAGACTTCTCAGAATACTTGGAAGTTGCATATATTCGACACCGAATTGGGTCCTATGTCTTGTGGCCGCAGATCAAAGAAATTCAGCACATCTCTAAAGAACTTTGAGCCGGGCGGTGCGAAGCCCCGGCTCATGTGATCTGCAAATATCACCACCTCCCCATCCCGTGGTTGCGGTCTCTCCTCTGACGGGTCAGGGGCACGGTAGGACATGACATCCTTCTTGGGCAGATAACCCGTCTTCACGAAGTCCGCTAAGGTTTCGTCAGTAACAGTGGATCTCATCCAGTTGCACGTGATGGGTGCCTTGGGAGCTTTGGGAGGCATGGTGAAAGACGGAAGCCTATGATAAAAGGAAATGTCCGGTTCAATTATAAGCCGGAGGAAGTTTACAGTTCAATGTTTAAAGTGGCGGCTTATGAAGGGGCCTAATGACATATGGTTAAGTGCATCGGATTATCTAAGCCGCTGGAGGTATTGAGAGTAATTCAAATTGTCTACAGCTTTGTCATAAATGAGCCGGAAGATTTTACGGCGCGTGGTTTCTTTTGAGCCGGAAAATTTTATGGCGCGTGGCTTCTTTTAAGCCGGAAATGTAAGCCGCCATAGCTCAGCAGATGCAGTTTTTTGCTAAGTGTGGTGAAAACAAGTTTCACAGATCGCAGTAATTATTTTGGATCAAAACGGTCGGCTAAAGAGGAAAGTTTAAAACAGACGCAGAAGAAGTTCATAGGTTCGAACGGAGCCTTTATGCAGGGAGAAGGGATCTATATACATTGGAAACGGGTGTGAAACAACTACCGCAACAGTTCTATACAGTCTACAGATCAAGAAGGGGTGGTAATAATGAAATCTACCAAGAACTCGCGATGAACGGCGAAGAACACGGGAAGAACAGCAAGGAACCTAATGTGGATCTACTCTATGGAGTGGCAAAGGCTTACGGGTGCTGGTGAGTCGCGGAGGTCGCCGCCGTTTTCTCTGGACACGACAGGTTGATGCAGCGGCCGGAGTTGGTGAGGATGAGGAGATCCGCAGCGGCGGCGGTGGAGCTCGGGCGACAGCATAGAGGCGAGATGAGGAAGAAGATAGAGGCAACGAGTGACCAGAGGCTCATGGGCCGGGCTATTTATAAGGTGAGGCTCATAAGTGGGCGCGAGAAACGAGGAGGCCACGGCGTGGTTATCTCGCCATATAAACGCCTCGATTTTCAGGACGGCAATTAAAGATAAGATCCGTTGCAGATATGGTGGGGTAAAAAATGGACTTAATGGAAGATGACGTCATGGCGGGTTACAAGAAATCCAGAAGATGACGTCACGGCGGGTTATAGCTTTCACGCGGCCATAAGCCGGAAGATTTTTCTCTCTCAAAGGAGTTGAAGATTGACATGAACCGGTTCAAATCAATCTGGGGCCTAATGTTGAGGATATAACCCTTGGAGTCACCCGCCAGGAGAGGCCGGGTTACTCCTAGTGGTCATTACGCGAAGCCCGGCGCCAAGCTTGAAGACGGTGGGCCAAAGATGGGCTTAAGACCCGGAGATGGCTTAAGGCCCGTAGTTACAACCGCCATTATGGTAGAACTTGTAGTGTAAGGCAAGAATAGTTGAGAGTCCGAGCCGGACACTCTTATGAGCCGGCCGGGACTCTGAGGGCCGCTGGGCGTCAACCTCTCTATATAAAGGTGTGACCCGGCGGCGGTTCAGGACAAGTAAGATCCCGTCGAGAGCCAGGCATAGCAGTTAAGCTCCCTGGTCATCGAAACCCTAATCAATACCACCTCAACTGGACGTAGGCTTTTACCTTCACCGTAAGGGGCCGAACCAGTATAACCCTCATGTTCCTTGTCCCGTTTAACCCCTTCAAGCTTCCTAGCTGCGATGGCTCCCCGACTAAGTCCTAGCTCGAGGACATCTGCCGTGACAATTCCACGACAGATACCATAGGAATGCTTTGGGTGTACCAAACGTCACAACGTAACTGGGTGGCTATAAAGGTACACTACAGGTATCTCCGAAAGTGTATGTTGGGTTGGCACAAATCGAGACTGGGATTTGTCACTCCGTATGACGGAGAGGTATCTCTGGGCCCACTCGGTAATGCATCATCATAATGAGCTCAATGTGACTAAGTAGTTAGTCACGGGATCATGCATTACGGAACGAGTAAAGTGACTTTCCGGTAACGAGATTGAACGAGGTATTGGGATACCGACGATCGAATCTCGGGCAAGTAACATACCGATTGACAAAGGGAATTGTATACGGGATTGATTGAATCCCTGACATCGTGGTTCATCCGATGAGATCATCGTGGAACATGTGGGAGCCAACATGGGTATCCAGATCCCGCTATTGGTTATTGGCCGGAGAACGTCTCGGTCATGTCTGCATGGTTCCCGAACCCGTAGGGTCTACACACTTAAGGTTCGATGACGCTAGGGTTATAGGGAATAGATATACGTGGTTACCGAATGTTGTTCGGAGTCCCGGATGAGATCCCGGACGTCACGAGGAGTTCCGAATGGTCCGGAGGTAAAGAATAATATATAGGAAGTGAGGTTTTGGCCACCAGAAGAGTTTCGGGCGTCACTGGTAATGTACCGGGACCACCGGAGTGTTCCGGGGGTCCACCGGGAGGGGCCACCAACCCCGGAGGCCTGCGTGGGCCAAGTGTGGGAAGGGACCAGCCCCTAGGTGGGCTGGTGCGCCTCCCGCAAGAGGCCCAAGGCGCAGGGAAGGGGGGAAGGGGGAAAACCCTAGGCTCAGATGGGCCTAAGGCCCACATTGGGTACGCCCCCCTCTCTCCCCCTCTGGGCGCCCCCTCAGATGCATCTAGCGCTGGCCGCCACCCCTAGGGGGGAACCCTAGATGGGGGCGCAGCCCCTCCCCTTCCCCTACATATAGTGGGGGTTTTGGGGCTGCCAGAGACACGAGTCTCCCTCTCTCTTGGTGCAGCCCTACCCCTCTCCCTCCTCGTCTCTCGCAGTGCTTGGCGAAGCCCTGCTGGAGTGCCACGCTCCTCCACCACCACCACGCCGTCGTGCTGCTGCTGGACGGAGTCTTCCCCAACCTCTCCCTCTCCCTTGCTGGATCAAGGCGCGGGAGACGTCACCGGGCTGCAGTGTGTTGAACGCGGAGGCACCGTTGTTCGGTGCGTAGATCGGATTCGGCCGCGATCTGAATCGCTTCGTGTACGACTTCACCGACCGCGTTCTTGCAACGCTTCCGCATCATGATCTTCAAGGGTATGAAGATGTACTCCCCTCTCTCTCGTTGCTAGTTACTCCATAGCTTGATCTTGGTGATGCGTAGAAAATTTTGAATTTCTGCTATGTTCCCCAACACAAGATAGGTTACCATGGCGGATTCTTCATTTGGTTCGTGTTATCGTAGTATAGGTCATGGTGAGATTCAGACCTTAAGTTTGAGCGCATATACTATGCACGCATGCATGCATGAATCCCCGTCGTTGGCTGAAGTGTGGTGTAACATACATCGTCAACCTAACCCTCACTCAGTGTGGGGATTTCTAGTTCGAAATCACGGTGCCACATCAAAGTTGTTCCATTGTTACTCAAAAACACACCTCTCCATACATATGTTTGGGCCACACGCATGCAGTGGTTGCCTTCGGGGACTAGCTACTTGCGTGATTATTGGCGAGATAGCCCATCTCCGGGGTCGCATGGACGGCCATCACTTTGACCAACAACAAGAGAGAGGTTGTACGAGCAAGGTGGATTATTCTTGGTCAGTTTTATGGTCCATCTTGGTGAGATATGCCTCTCTGGCCCGCCAATTGAAAGTGTG